>NC_140499.1:63069117-63199117 GCF_964271855.1 Acomys minous
GTAATCAGCTCCACTTCCAGGTCTCTTTATTAGTCCTGGCCTTTACGTTCCCTCTTGACAGAGAAACAAACTCAACCTTGTAAAATTGGTTAGGGGCTTCTTCTTGTGATTGATTTGAGCTGAGCAGTGTGATGAGGTGCATAACTATCATTTCTTACTCTGACAGAAGTTCCATGTATTCTACTAACAAAAAAAATTATGGATGAAGTTTTCATAAAAGATCCATGTGACCTGGACCAAGGAATTTACAGGAGGTGAAACTCTCACAGGCAGGATTTGAAAATCTAGTCATAAGATTTCTTGGTGATGCAGCTGCTGGGTCCTAGAAGACACTAGATTGACCAGTGGGTTTAAATTCTAAGAACAAATTCCAGAGGTGAATAGATGGTTGCAAGTAGTCCCTGAAAAGAAAGCAACCAGGGCAGCCATGACCAGACACTGGTTTTTTAATCTGTCCAATTTAACCCTATTTTGTAAGGACCCCTCCCCCAAAACCCACAGTCTTATTGCTATTTCCCTTGGAGACTTGCCATGACTAGATAAGAAGACACTATTGCTGAACACACACACACACACACACACACACACACACACACACACACACACACACACACACACTTTATCTGCAGTATATAAAGAAAACCTTCCCCCTAGATGGCTGGCTAGCTGCACACTTCCACAAGTGATTTGTAGATCACTCAGGGAGAAAATATTCCAAAGTCTCTTCTTTTATGTGCTAATCATCATCTATTGGAACTAAAAGTTCTCTGGTCAGGATTTCAAAATGCATTAATCTATGGACATAATAAGTCATGAACAATCAGTGCCCTGTTATGCCCATTTCATAGTAGCATTAGTAATTTCTACCTTAGGGCACACGATGTGTCTAGCCACATGTTCTTGGCCAAAATAATGGTGCCAGTCTTGTGGAATGAGTTTAAATCCAATCTTAAAATACTTGGTTATTCTCATGATATTCATGTGGCTAATGCACTGGTAGTCACATCTCATCTTGCCTGGCCAAGGATCTCTTTCCTCCTTTGGCAGCCTGCCCAGTGCTTTCCATAGCTCCCCAGCAATGACACAGCTGTCTAGTCAGAACCAGCTTGGCCATGGGCTTTTTTTTTTTTGAGAGACTATTAATGATTAATTTTATTTCTTTAGGGGTTATAAGTCTATTTAAATTGTTTACCTGATCTTGATTTAATGTTGGTAAGTCATATCTATCAAGAAAATCATCCATTTCATTAGATTTTCCAATTTTACGGCATACAGGCTCTTGAAATATGGCCTAATTTTTTGGATTTCCTTGTTGACTGCTGTTCTCGCTCCCTTCTCATTTCTCATTTTGTTGATTTGGACACTCTCCCTGCCTTTTAGTTAGTTTGGCTAAGAGTTTTTCTGTCTTGTTGATTTCTCAAAGAACCAGCTCTCGGTTTTGTTGCTTGTTTGTATTGTCCTCTTTGTTTCTACTTTATTGATTTCAGCCATGAGTTTGATTATTTCCTTCTGTCTGCTCTTGTGTGTGCCTCTCAATTTTTTCTAGAACTTTCAGGTTTTCTGTTAAGTTGCTAATATGGGATCCCTCCAATATCTTTATGAAGGCAGTTAGTGCTGTGAACTTTCCACTTAGCACTGCTTTCATTGTGTCCCATAAGATTGGGTATGTCGCGCCTTCATTTTCATTGAATTCTAGAAAGTCTTTACCTCCTCCATGACCCAGTAGTCAATGAGTAGAGAGTTGTTCTATGAGTGTGTAGGCATTCTGTTGTTGGTGAATTACCGACATCAAAATGTGGTTACTTTCCATATCCCTAACTATACTTTGTTCATCTATAGCAAGTTGCTTAGTTACAAATACATGTGGGCTCTTGGGAATAATTTTGTTTTTATCCATAATACATAAAACATTTGATCATGTGAGGGTCTTGGGGACATGGTTTTCTGTGCATGTGCACCATAATCATTCACTATCTGGCCCTGATTTTTTTTAAACCTGATCTTGAGTTAACTTTGGTAAGTGCAATCTATAAAGAAAATTGTCCATTACATTTAGATTTTCCAATTTCGTGAAGAACGGGCTAAAGATTCTTTTAAAAATTTATTTATTTTTAATTTATTCATTCTACATCCCAATTGTAGCCCCCTTATCTCCTCCCAGGCCTCTTCTCCCTTTTCCCTGTTCCTCCTCTCCTAGACCTCAGAAGAGGGGAACCCTCCCCACCTGCTATCTTACCACAGCCTATCAAATCTCATCTGGACTGCCTGCATCTCTTCCTCTGTGACCTGGGATGGCTGCCCAGGCTCCCGTCCTGGTCCCTCTCTTCAAGCACTTCCCGTTTCTGTTCTACTCGCCCTTCTGAATGAGAGTTAGGCATCCTCCCTAAGGTCCTCCTTATTGTTTAGCTTCTTTAGGTCAGTTAGCATCAATAGGAAATGATCAGGCAAAGAACTTAAATTGGGGCCCAATCCTAAAAAGGGGAATTTGTTGATTTTTTTTAAAGAGAGAAGATGTTTTCCCTCCAAGGCCCAAGGGATAAATCTATTCCCAGTTTTTAAAAGAAATTGAAAATAAATTTTTCTCTCATTCAATGCATCCTGATGACAGATTCCCCTTCTTCACTCCTCCCGGGTCCCCACACCCTCTCCCCTCACCCCGAGCTGCACGCCCTTCCTCAGGTAGATGTGATGGACATAGTCTCAGGTTGTCTGAGCAGAAAGAAGAGAATGATGAGGTGTGGAAGATGCAGGCAAGGACAGGGATGCCTTTGCATTCAACCAGAGTATTTCCTCAGCCAGACATCACAGCGCCCAGTAAGTAACTGAACTGTTCCCTCAGGGCCTCAACTTCCCTCCAGAGTACTTGGACTCACTCACCCCTTAGCATAGAGGAGAGGGTATACCAGAACCCCGATGTGCAGCCCTGAGGCAGGTAGCTTTTTTAGCATGCCAAGAATGCCCTGCTAGAACACATAGGGTGTCTCTGAGACCATAGGCCAGTGATCTGGACAGAAAGCCAGAAGCTGGAGGAGAGTCAAAACAACCCAACAGCAAGGATGCTGAACTTCAGAGGCCCTAACTCACGTCCTGCAGGAAGAACACATTTCAACGATGCTGGGGCTACCTAGCCAGAAACCTTCATGGATCCAAGCCAAGCCAATGCACGACAAGTGTGAGGGCCAAGAGGAAGAAGAAATAATAGCACAGGCCCTGCTCCCTAGAAATTCCTCAGAGGGCTTCAGTGTAGTTGGTTGGATATATGCCATAATTATTAAAGGTGGAAAACCACTAATGAGCTTATAGTTATAAGATATTTTATTGTGTGCTCCTAGAAATCTTCTGGGTAGGCAGGAATTGGAGAATGGCCCAAAAACAGGATAAGATGTATCCATTTCAGAGAATTCCTTTTATGATTAGAGTGAGTGAATTTGTTTGCGGTTTCCTGGCATGTAATTCACAACACGCAAAAGGAGACAACCCTGACTGAATGCCATGCAACTCTCATGCTTACAATGAGTTACTGTAAATGTAATTTCTCTGTGGGCAGCGTCAGCCATGCAAGTTGTGGCCATGTGAAATGGGGGCATAAAAATGAAGGTGAACTAATTGATTAAAACAACAACAACAACAACAACAACAACAACAACAACAACAGTCAAGTTTAAAGGCTTGAGTCACTGGATGTCAGGAAGCTGCTCTTTGATGTAAGGTTAGAGTATTCTGTGCTTAGCTGTTTTGAATTTTTGAACCAGTTGCTGAAAATTCCAGATGAGGATCATCCTCCCTTTCCTAGTCACTTATTAATAGCTTTACACTCATAGAACTGTGTGAACACTTCCTGTCCAACTAATTTCCTCCCATTCCCTGCAGGGATATTACCCTGTATATTTGTGATACAATCTTTCATGGGGTGGGGAAAACACCTGCAAGGGACAGTCTAGATCTCTGACACCATTCTGATGAGGGGTAGAGAGCCAGCTCTCCAGAACGCTATAGTTGGTAATGGGTGATGGCCACTCTCCCACCCTCATGCCTTCAGGGGCCGTTCTTCCAAGATGCCCAGGTGAAAAGTGGAAACAGCTTTACAGAACATCACAACCTGGGATGAGTAGGGCCAGTTCTGTATCCCTCTGGCATCAGCTTGTCTCCAAGCAGCATCTCAGACCAGGGGCATCCACATGGCCTTGGTGGTACCGTGGGAAATTGACATCAACACAGACTCCTACTGATGCAGGATCTAGACAAGGCCCTTAGTAACAGCATGACTGGGGACAGCATCATGGCCTCAAGAGGCAGTGCATGTGGTACACATATGGTTGTTTCTCAACACTTTTGAGTCTACAGTTCCACCTCTCTTCATAGTGCACAAAATATTTCCACTTCTAGGTCCAACGTTTTATTACAGCATTTTCATGTTGAATACACATTGGGACGCTATGTAACTGCAGAACAGGACATAGTAGCACTCAAACAGCACACCATGGAACTCTACTTACAGAAAAATGAGGGGGATAGAGGACTTGCTATAAGACATGGCGACTATGATGATCTACAGAATTACACACATCTAATTTGGAATTGCTACATAGTAATGGCTTTTCTCCAAAAGAGAATGGCTCTTAAACTCAAAGGACCAGATGCCATTGCTAAGTGCTATTTGATGTCTGCTCTAGGTTCTCAAGATTGGAAGAAGAAGGGATTTTCTAAGGCAGTGGTTAAAATGTTTGTGTCATTTCCGAAGCAGGACACTCTCTGTCGTTCTTGGCACAAGTGACAATCTGCTATGACTGAGGCCTTACCCTGTCCTGTAAGCTCAGTGTTTGAAGTTGTGGAGAGAGGGGGTACCATCAGTTCATCAGTCTGCAAGGCCAGACCTGTTCTTATCTCTAAGAGCTCTGATCTACAGTATGACAAGAGTGGGCATGGCTTGTGTCATGAATACTTATGTGTGGGAAGGATCATCATTAGATGATCAAGAGCCAAACATCTTGTTTACCTAGATTTACATTAATTCTCATAATTTTCAGGAGGCAGGTTGACTTGTTGGCCTTGACTTATTTGTTCACCTTGACTTAAGGAGGTCAGTGGGTAGGGCTTCTGTCTTGGGCAAGTAGGTCCTTGCTGCTCTGGTTTGATGAAGAACTTGAATCCACTCTCACATTTTCATTTTACTATCAGACTGCCACAGTGTGGGGAACTCATTATATTGGGTGTGAAGGGCACAGTTTTCCTGAATGCATGAGATCTAGAATGTTATTTGATAAGAAGTATCTTATGCTAATTAAGGAATTTTTTCTTCTTTATTAATTTATTCTTGTTACATCTCAATGGTTATCCCATTCCTTGTATCCTCCCATTCTTCCCTCCCTCCCATTTTCCCTCTATTCCCCTCCCCTATGACTGTTCCTGAGGGGGATTACCTCCCCCTGTATATGTTCATAGGGTATCAAGTCTCTTCTTGGTAACCTGCTGTCCTTCCTCTGAGTGCCACCATGTCTACCCCTCCAGGGGACATGGTCAAAGGTGAGGCGCCAGAGTATGTGAGAAAGTAATATCCCACTCTCCACTCTACTGTGGAGAGTGTTCTGTCCATTGGCTAGGAAATTTTCAATAGGCTCAAAATTTAAATTATGGTGCTAACATTTTCTATCTTGAAATGGCCATGTGTCAAAAGTAAAGGAAGGTGGTATGCATATCCCAAATACCTCAATAATACCTACAGAGTTTCTTAACTGAGGAAAACTGATGATTTGGTTGGCAGTATATAGATTTCATGTTTCATACTGATTAGATACCTCACATACTTCTGACTCCACTACAATGAAGGGAATGAGGCACAACCTGCCTCAACTTCTCACTCAGTCTATCCAAGCCATGACACTCTCTATAAAAATGAGGAACAGGATGTTTTTCTTCAGAATTGTATGAGTGTTAGCCACAAGACTACAGTACTAGATGTCACGCCCTCCTGCCGGCAGGAACGATGTAGACACCAGGATTCTTCTCAATCGCGCTTTATTGGGAGCGCCCTTGAAGCTGAAGCGAAAGACCCCGAATGCCCGTGAGCACACCGTTTAAATACAGTCCGTACGTGGCGTGTCAAAGTCTCATAGGCTGTAGTTGGATGCCTCATTAGCATACCTGCAGTGGAGAGGGCCGCACCTGAGTGCTTCATTTGCATGCCCCTGTTCGGCAGGGGTGCATTGAGAGGGCTTACGTCCAAACATGAGCGGGAGCGATATAGCTGTTGCCGCCATCATTGAGTGCGGCCACGCCTTACAACTAGAAATGAGAATGTCTATACAGGTCTTCCATAACTGTTTCATATGGATTTCAGAAGCTGTTATATTTGTCAGCTGGGGTAGGCTTACCACCAATCCAGAGCTTCTACATGGGGAGAGGAATTCTTGGGGTCATATAAGGTGGTTGTGGAGAAGATTGGCGAGACATGGGTATCAATTTCTTCACATTTATATAGCATCTGAAATGTGTAGGTCATCCTGAGATACCTGAGGTAAGTCCTGGCCCTGGGGAGGCAAAAAGGAGGACATGAAGTCCTGTGTGTCCAATTACAGAGTGAGCAGAATCATGTTTTCAGTACCCTTCAGGGATGCTGACTTTGCTCACTGTCAGTGTGCTGGGTACACTTGAAGATGCTGCCCAGGTTTCTTTTTTTGTTTGTTTGTTTCTTTTTAAATTTTTTTAGTTTTTGTCTTTTAAAAAATTAGATTGTATTTTTATTTATTTACTTACTTATTTATTTATTTTTACTTTTATTGAATATCTATGATTTACATGTCATGCACCAAAGTCCCTCTCCTCCCCCCAGTAAAATAAAACAAAGAAAAAATCTTGTCACAGACGCTGTAGTGTATCACACAGTATAGCCTTTTGTCCACATATGTTTACTTTCAAATGTTCATTGTTATCAGTCCTGGGTATGGTTTGAGGCCTACACTATCATTAACAGATCCTTACTGGGACTGTTGCCAGATATCCCGTTGTTGCTGTGTGTCAAGGAGATTCTTAATCTTTGAATCTGGAGGTCTGGCCCCTTCATGTGTTCCAGCAGGTCATACGTGAGGTAGATGTTGGGGTGAGGTCCACTCAGAGCCCTGGATCATGACCTGCTCCCTTGTCCTCAGGGCAGGGCCAGCTCTCTATCTCCTGTGTCCTCAGGGCAGGACCAGCTCTCCAGCTCCTCTGTCCTCAGGGCAGGGCAAGCTCTCTGGCTCCTATGTCTCCAGCATTGTCTCACCTGCTCCTGCATCCTCAGGGCCAGCTCTCCTGTTCTTGTGTCCTCAGGGCCAGCTCTCCTGCTTCCATGTCCTCGGGGCCAACTCTCCTGCTCCCATTCAATTTGCCATGTTGTTGTTGGCTGTCAAGGCCTGTATGGCTTCCTACTCCTGTGGGTACTGGATCTTGTGGGTACTGGGCTATCAAGCAGGTGGCAAGCTGAGGCTCCTCAAACTCTTCATTGAATAACTCGCAGAAGCCATTGATGTTGGCCCAGCTCAGCTTCTTGTCCTGGGGAACTTGTGGCTCTGTTGATTTATGCCTCCCAAGTCTCTGGTTCAATCTCATGCTCCATTTGCCATGGGCCCCTGCCTCAGTGCTGCCCCTACTATCAACTTCTGCACGACAGCTCTGAACACTGAGCATGGCCCTGGCCTATGAGAGGAGGTCCATGAGGCCTATGGTGTGGGTGGCTCGACTCGAACAGCAACCCCTCCTCGAACACCATCTCCTTGGCCCACACTGTGCCAGGCCACAACCCGAAAAGCAGTGGCTGCTGAGTGGCTGTTGCCCAGGGTCCCTGGGAGCTCACCTGAGCATGGTTCCATGGTCCTGCAGAGGGAGGGCATGGATGATCCATATGACAGGATTTCCTTCTTTCTAGGAAACACCAGCACTGTGTTTTGGAGCTCTCATTATGGTCCTTTGGTGGCTGTGCAGTCACTGCTGTTCTGCAGATCAGACACAGTGTGTGATCGATGCCATCTTGGGTATTTCTAAGACATTGGGCTAAGTGTTTCCTCCCAATCAGGCTGCTCTTGGTGGGGGGGTGAACATTTCTGTGTCGCTCTGGAACACAATCATCCTCCTCAGAATGCATTGAGGACCTCATCTTTCAAACCCTGCAGACCTGCGCTTGCTGCGTGGACCCTGACTTTTTAAAAAATTATTTTATTTTTGTACATATAAATTTATATTACTACACATATATACAATAGATTACTTATGGCAAGAAGAACCCTGACACAGTCAGGAATTATATAGTGTTTTGGCTATTTGTATTTGACAGCCTTGAAAAAGACATCTTTCCTATCTTGGTACATCTAAATTTCTGAATCTAAATAAATCTCCATCACATATTGTCATTATCAACTTAGTCTTTTTAACTCTTAAACAAAGTTCTTTGGTTGAGCGACACTGCCCTTGAGCTGAATGACAGACATGTTCCCAATGTCCTCTTTGCCAGAGGTTGGAGTAGTTTTCGTATTTTGTGACATTGTTCTAGAGTAAAGAAATCACTATTCAAATTGGAATCCTGCCAGTGGCTATCAAGTCCACAAAGCAGTACTTTGAGGTTTGTTTGATTCATGGAGAGGTAAAACAATCTATCTTTTATAATTAGTGTGTGATTTAAGTTGATTGTGATATTAGTTTCCATTATTAGTTTGTGACAAAATACATGAACAATTCATTTAAGGAAGAGTTGGTTTAGGCTCTCAGTTCCAGCAACAGTCTACTACATCAAAGAGAGAGTGGTGGCAGCAACATGGGGCATTTGGTTACATTGTTTCTATCCAGGAAAGAGATGAATGAATGCAAGTGATCTGCTAGGCTTTTCTTTCTATCAAGTCCTAGCACAATAATAGACTCCCCAATTTAAGGTGAGTCATCTTATCTCAGTTAATGTAGTCTAGATTATCCCCAACACACTTGAGTGTTCAGTGATTCCAAATTCGGTTAAAATAAAAAAAAAATTAGCCATCATATATACCAAATGCAAAATATTTCAAAAAATATATAAAAAGTGGCTGCTAGTGTGTATCCCATATTTGATTATCTCCACATTTAACACCATAATTATATGAATTATAGTTAAACTCAATACAGGAGTCACATTTATAAATAAAACCCAACCTTCTGGTAAGTGAACATTTTCATGGGACATGCCTCTTGGCCTAGTGTCCAATTATAAGTGAGTATATATCATGTGAATCTTTCTGCTTCTGGTTTAACTCAGTCAGTATGATCATTTCTAGTTCAATCCATTTGTCCACAAATTTCAGAAATTCATTGTTTTTAATAGCTGAGTAGTATTCCATAGTGTAAATTTACCACAGTTTCTTTATCCATTCTTCTACTGAGGGACACTTAGGCTGTTTCCATGTTCTGGCTATTATGAATAAGGCTGCTATGAGCATGGTTGAGCTTACATCCTTGTTGTGTGGTGGAGCATCTTCTGGGTATATTCCAAGGAGGGGAATAGCTGGGTCTTGAGGAAGCCCTATTCCCAGTTTTCTGAGATAGCACCAGATAGATTTCCAAAATGGTTGTACAAGTTAGCATTCCCACACGCAATGAGGGAGTGTTCCTCTCTCTCCACATCCTAGCCAGAATGTTGTGTCACTTGAATTTTTAATCAGCCATTCTGATGGGTGTATGATGGAATATCAGAGTTGTTTTGATTTGCATTTCTCTGATGACTAAAGACATTGAGCATTTCTTTAAGTGTTTCTCAGCCATTTGATATTCCTCTGTTGAGAATTCTCTGTTTAGTTCTGAGCTGCATTTCTCAATTGGGTTATTAGGTGTTTAATTTCTTGAGTTCTTTATATTTTTTGGATCTTAGACCTGTGTCAGGTTTAGGGTTGGTGAAGATCTTTTCCCAGTCTGTAGGCTGTCAATTTGTTCTATTGACAGTGTTTTCTGTCTTACAGAAGCTTGTCAGCCTATTAATTGTTGACCTTAAGGCCTGGACTGTTGGTGTTCTGTTTAGGAAGTTGTCTCCTGTGCCAATGTGCTCCATCCTTTCCCCACTTTTTTTAACCGATTTAGTGTCTCTGCTTTTATGTTGAGGTCTTTAATCCATTTGGATTTGAGTTTTGTGCATGGTGATAAATATGGATCTAATTGCATTTTTCTACATGTAGACACCCAGTTAGACCAGTACTATTTGTTGAAGATGCTATCCTTTCCCCATCGAGTGGATTTGGCTTCTTTGTCCAAAATCAAGTGACCATATGTGTGTAGATTCATTTCTGGGTCTTCAATTCAATTCCATTGATCAACCAGCCTATTGCTATGCCAGTACCATGCAGTTTTAATTACTGTTTCTCTATAGTACAGCTTGAGATCAGCTATGGAGATTCCTCTGGAGGATATTTTTATTGTAGAAGATTGTTTTAGTTATTCTGGTTTTTTTGGTTTTCCATATGAAGTTGAGAATTGAACTTTTAAAAATTGTGTAGGTATTTTGATAGGGATTGCATTGAATCTGTAAATTGCCTTAGGAAAGATGGGCATTTTTACTATATTAATTCTCTTGATCCATGAACAAGGGAGATCCTTCCATTTTCTGATGTCATCTTCAATCTCTTTCTTCAGAGATTTAAAGTTTTTTTTTCAAACATGTCCTTCACTTGCTTGGTTAGAGTTACTCCTAGATATTTTATATTGCTTGTGGCTATTGTGAAGGGTGTAGTTTTCCTAATTTCTTCCTCTGCATGATTGTCATTTGTATATAAGAAGGCTACTGACTTTTTTTGAGTTAATTTTGTATGCAGCCAATTTGCTGAAGGTGTTTATCAGCTGTAGTAGTTCTCTGGTGGAATTTTGGGGGTCACTTATGTACATTATCATATCATCAGCAAATAGGGATAATTTGACTTCCCCCTTTCCCATGTGGATCCCCTTGATCTCCTTTTGTTATCTTATTGCTCTGGCTAGAAATTCAAGAACTATATTGAAGAGCTATGGAGAAAGTGGGCATCCTTGTCTCGTCCCTGATTTTAGAGGGATTTCCTTGACTACCTCTCCATTTAATTTGATGCTGTCTATTGGCTTGCTGTATATAGCCTTTATTACTTTTAGGTTTGTGCCTTGTGTTCCTGATCTCTCCAACACTATAAACATGAAAGAGTGTTGGATTTTGTCAAATGCTTTTGTGCATCTAAGGAGATGATCATGTGGGTTTTTTTCTTTCAGTTTGTTAATATGGTGGATTGCATCGATGGACTTCCATATATAAACCATGCCTGCATGCCTGTAATGAAGCCTATCTGGTCATGGTGAATGATATCTTTGATGTTTTCTTGTATTATGTTTGCAAGTATTTACTGAGTATTTTTGCATCAATGTTCATAAGTGAAATTGGCCTGAAATTCTCTCTCTTTTTTTGTTGTGTCTTTGTTGAGTTTAGGTATCAATGTGACTGTGGCCTCACAGAATGAATTTGGTAATGTTCCATCCATTTTTATCTTTTGGAGTAGTTTGAAGAATATCGGTATTAGCTCTTTTTTGAAGGTCTGATAGAATTCTGCGCTGAAACCATCTGACCCTGGGCTTTTTTTTTTAATTGGGCGACTATCAATGATTACTTCTATTTCTATAGGAGAAATAGGACTATTAATTTTTCATCTAATCTTGACTCAGTTTTGACAAATGGAATCGATGAAGAAAATTGTCCATTTCTCTTAGATTTTTAAATTTTGTGGCATATATGCCTTTAAAGTAGGATCTTATGATTCTTTGTATTTCTTCTGTGTCTGTTGTTATGTTTCCCTTTTCATTTCTGATTTTGTTAATTTGGATAGTGTCTCTCTGCCTTTTCATTAATTTGGCTAATGGTTTGTCTATCTTGTTGATTTTGTCAATGAACTAACTTCTGGTTTTGTTGATTCTTTGGATTGTTCTTCTTGTTTCTAATATATTGATTTCAGGCCTGAGTTTGATTATTTCCAGACGTCTACTCCTCTTGCTTGTTTCTGCTTCTTTTTTTCCAGGGCTTCCAGATGTGTCATTAAGTGCTTATGTGGTATGCTTCCAATTTCTTTATAAAGGCACTTAGTGCTATGCATTTTCCTCTGAGCACCACTTTCTTTTTTTTTAATTTTTAAAAAATTTTTATTTTTATGTAATATTTACTGAGCCTGATTCTTCTCCCTACACTTGTTATGCCTTAGAGAAAAACATGGTTGTATTACATATTTTAAAAATGAGTTCTCCTTCTTGATTACAAAAACTTTTTAATCCTCAGAATTTTTTTGATTTAATATTCAACAGTATTTCACATGTTTTGAAAGTTGTATGATCATAGTAGAAATGAAAAAAATCAAATAAAAAATATAATTTCTTTAAAATTTTTTTATTAATCTATTCTTGTTACATCTCAATGGTTATTCCATCCCTTGTATCCTCCCATTCTTCCCTCCCTCCCATTTTCCCCTTATTCCCCTCCCCTATGACTGTGCCTGACGGGGATTTCCTCCCCCTGTATATGCTCATAGGGTATCAAATCTCTTTTTGGTAGCCTGCTGTCCTTCCTCTGAGTGCCACCAGGTCTCCCCCTCCAGGGGACATGGTCAAATATGAGACACCAGAGTACGTGTGAAAGTCATACCCCACTCTCCACTCAACTGTGGAGAATGTCCTGTCCATTGGCTAGATCTGAGTAGGGGTTTAAAGTTTACGGCCTGTATTGTCCTTGGCTGGTGCCATAGTTTGAGCGGGACCCCTGGGCCCAAATCTGCCTACCATAATGTTCTTCTTGTGAGTTTCTAGGACCCTCTGGATCCTTCTACTTTGCCATTCTCCCATGCTTGTCTCATCTAGAGTCCCAATAGGATGTCTTCCCCTCTGTCCCAGTTTCCTGGTAAGTGAAGGCTTTCATGGGACATGCCCCTTGGGCTAATATGCAGATATAAGTGAGTATATACCATTTGAGTCTTTCTGCTTCTGGGTTAACTCACTCATTATGATCATATCTAGCTCAATCCATTTGTATACAGATTTCGGGAATTCCTTGTTTTTAATAGCTGAGTAGTATTCCATACTGTATATGTACCACAGTTTCTTTATCCATTCTTCTATTGAGGGACACTTAGGCTGTTTCCATGTTCTGGCTATTATGAATAAGGCTGCTATGAACATGGCTGAGACAATTTTCTTGTTGTGTGCTGGAGCATCTTCTGGGTATATTCCAAGGAGTGGAATAGCTGGGTCTTGAGGAAGCCCTATTCCCAGTTTTCTGAGATAGCACCAGATAGATTTCCAAAGTGGCTGTACTAGTTTGCATTCCCACCAGCAATGAAGGATTGTTCCTCTCTCCCCACATCCTCGCCAGCATGTGGTGTCACTTGAATTTTTGATCGTAGCCATTCTGATGGGTGTAAGATGGAATATCAGAGTTGTTTTGATTTGCATTTCCCTGATGACTAAGGAGGTTGAGGATTTCTCTAAGGTCTAGCCAATGGAGAGGACATTCTCCACCACTGAGTGGAGAGTGGGGACTGACTTTCTCACGTACTCTGGTGCCTCATATTTGACCACATCCCCTGGATAGGGAGGCCTAGTGGCACTCAGAGGAAGGACAGCAGGCTACCAAGAAGAGACTTGATACCCTATGAACATATATAGGGGGAGGAAGTCCCCCTCAGTCACAGTCATAGGGGAGGGGAGTAAGGGGAAAATGGGAGGGAGGAAGGAATGGAAGGATACAAGGGATGGGATAACAATTGAAATGTAATATGAATAAATTAATAAAATATATTTAAAAATTTGAAAAAAATGTCTGAGAAGCTGCAGAAGGAGTGGACTTAAACTCAAGATCAAGGGTCAGAGAGCCCAATCAGAATCATAGTCAACTGCTTAGGATTTGGATCCTGTTAGAGAAATCAGCTGTGCTCTCTGAGCCACAATGGGTTCATGTTTATGTTTCAAGGGCTCTCTGCTGCACCAGTATTTCTAAATACATCCATTGAAATTTTGCTCAAGATAGTGAATACTACCTCAGGATGGGGCACTATGAGGTGCCCGTGGATATGCGTGTTAGGTGTGCAGGTGACTCTACCGGGATCTATGTCTGCAGGGAGGCTGTAGTGATGCTTAATGGTGAATTGGATTAGGGCAGGGAATTTGAAGGATTGATTAGGAAACGTGTGGCAGGCTGAGACCAGAGACATCTGTGTTTCTCCTCCATTGTTTGCTAGATAAAATGTGGGAACTTGAGAATCCGAGGGTCTGTGGACTCTGTGGTGGGTGTGAGGGCCGTGTCACTGATCATACATGGTAGGTATTCACTCAGGACCAGCACCAGCGATCCTTTGCAGGGCCATTCCACAGGTGCAGTGGGATTAAATCCCAGCCAGGGGCTTCTTCGGAGAGCGTTGGTACCTGTTTGCTCCACTTCACATCTCACTTTCAGGTGCCACAACAGTGAGTGTTTCCTAGAGTTTCTGGGGCTTCTTTGACTTAATTACGTCTGCACTAGGAGTATGTGAGAAGGTAGACAGAGGCAAGTGTCTAGGATTTCCCCAGGAGGCTACCACTAGATGGGGCTGCTGAGACTTCCAGTCTTGGGAACTGAACATCTACTGGATTCTTGGCCTTTCAATTGGGATACAGCCAGTATCAGGCTACCTGGACCACAGTTTGTATTGCTCTCTGGTAACACACATATTCACTCTGTCAACTCTGAACCCTGGCTAATACAGCACGTATTGAAATGTCTCCCTCATCTCCCTGTAATTTCCTCTCTGATGTACCAGCCAATGTGTTTCCAAATTGCATTGACTTATGACTTTCTTTTTTTAAAAAATAAACTATAAAGCTTCAGGAAAGTGATTCTACATTGGAACATAGAATTTAGTTTAACTTAAATATGTGTTCTTGTGCATGGTCATTCTAAACGGCTCCCGATTAAACTGTCTTTTACGCCCCTTTAAGATAAGAACTATGCTTTGGTGTGTGTGTATGTGTGTGTGTGTGTGTGTGTGTGTGTGTGTGTAATCTCCTACAAAATTTTAGATAATAGAGAAAACTATAGTCAAGATCTGTAGGAAAATAATATCAGAAGCACATGGAAAAGACAAATAAGTAACTGAATATGACTCAGGAGTTGGTGCAAGAGAGCGTTAAGAAGGAGGGTGAAGATCAATAAATTTGTTAGGGTCACATGATGAGGAACTTTAAAAACTAAGCTAAGCAATTGACACTGACTCTAAGCACTAAGAATTGAGTGGGCAGAATAACGCCCAGTGTTGATTGGAAACAGAAACCAATAGTGTGACCATTACAGCACATAGAAACAAAATTAAAAAATTTACAACTAAGTCACCCAAGAGAACAGAAAATAGGAGGTTCTTGTAAAAATCAACATGGAGTACAATCCAGATCAGTACCAGGGAGACGAAGCAATGATCTGCCACAGAGACAAAAAGCAGCAATTTAATTTTCCTTCGCTGCTACACAGCTCTTCTGTCCATTACAGCCAGTACTTGCCAATGGCTCTCTTATCTCCTCCCTCCCCAGTTAGTGCATCACTAGGTCATTGAAGCAGGTCAACACTGCCATCTACTGGTCATATTTTAAACTGTCTCTTTCCCCTTTTCCCGTTTTTTTCTTCCGTTCTTTCTCTTTTCTCAAACCTATTTTCTTACTGTTACATCTCCCAAATCCCAGGTGCTGATCTGACTTATGATTTATGGATAAATATCTTTATCTTCTGTTTTTAGTCTAACACTGACAAAACCTCCCAATTTTCCCCTTTGTCTTTGTTTTCACTCTTCTTACTACTAGACATGCCCCTCTTCTCTGGTCCCACCTAACAATGCATCAGTGTCACCTTCATTGTTTTCCTCTTCTTTTTTGTACTTATATTAACACTGTATTAGTGTGTACAGCAGGACTATTGGAGGTTCTTTACTCATGAAACTCATTGGTATTGAACATGTGTTTGCTTTGTAGTTACTTACGACTCTGTTATTAGAGTGAGTTAACTACTGATTGGTTACCATTCCTGGAGACAGTATTCAATCCACAGGGCCGACTGAAGATAGAGCCTGGTGCCTGGTATCCAAGTGTAACAAATAAAAGCATCACTACAACTGAACTATAACCTTGTCTCTCCTAAGCACTGCAAACACATTCACCCAAAGATGAGAGAGAACCCAGATAAAAGAAAAGAACAACAAAACACTAATGATCTAATCTCGGACTGTTTGCAAGAAAACCAAGGCCAACGTGTGTCATGGTAACATAGCCAGTCCTATAGAAGTGACCCCAGGTCAAAATGACTTAGACCAAATTCCACATGCAGAATTTAAAAGAATGATTACAAATATCATAATAGAACTGAAGCAGGACTTTATGATTTTCCAAGGCTATACAGACATCTGAGTAAGATAAAGAAGTCAATTAATGATACCAGATATAATTTAATGAAGAGATAGAAATAATTCAGTGAGAGCCTCAGCAACAAAATGGATCATGTGGGAAAAGAAATGATCATGCATTTAAAGTCAATGGTAACTTAAAAAAAAAAAAAGGCTGAAAGGAACACACCAGAATTTTGAGATTCCATATGAAAACCAAACCTCCAAATTATAAACATACAAAAATGAAAAGAAAAGTTGAAAAAAAAACCTCTCCAAATCCAGGTAAATAGAAGCTCCTCAGATATAAGAGGCACACGGAACACCAGATATACCAGGACAAGAAGAGAAACTCTCACATCACATTGTAGTCAAATAACCAAATGTACCAATTACAAAATGAATTGTTACAGGTGAGAAAGAAGGACCAAGTCACATACAAAGGTCACTCACTTAAAACAATTACCAACTTTTCAGCTGAAACCATAAAAGTGGTGAGGGAGTAGAGAGGTGCCTTTCAACTTTAAAAATAATCACAACTGCCAACCCAACAACACTGAAATAATTGAAGGTGAAGGAAAATAAAAGCAGGCTAACGAAAAGTTATGATCACCAAATCAGGCTTACAGAGACTCCTGGAATAAATATTTTCAGTCTGTGAGAAAGATAAACATATCAAGAGACTACAGGAAGAAAACATATGTGAAGCTAAGATGTTTACCAAAGAAAAAAATTATTCTGAAGTCAACAAAAAGATGGGGGGGAGTAATGCACACTGTTTAATAATAAATCTGAATATCAATGGTCTCAACTCATCCATTAAAAAAAACAGAGTAGAAGAGAAAACAGAATCTTATCTGCCTATGCAACCCTCACATACCCTGACTTTGCTCTGAACTCTTTCTCTCACCCTCTCCTAACCTGATGAGTTCTCTGCTACCCTTCCCAGGCCAACTCCACACTCGTAGCCTAGTTCCTGTACCAGCTGAGCATGCCATCCCTACATTGCTAAAGTAACAAGACAAGAGAAGTCAGCTTACATTTTACGGTTTAGTGTTTTATTTTGGGTTTGCTGAAATATTCTATTAAATCCACTGATCTCAAGCCCCCTGTTCATAGTTCTACCCATCCACCAGTGGAGACCTGCTGGGCAATAGGAGCATACAAAGCCCCTTTCCAAGATGTCAGAGCCTAGCAAATTCTGAGTACAAGAGGCACAGTGTTTGAGGGTCAAGAAAGACGCTGGGCCAAGGACTCCAAACACTAGCATCTGTTCATGTTTTCCAAGAGAGAGGAGAGGATCCCATTTGTCAGGCATGCATGGTGCCACCCTCAGACCTCCCAGCTACTCCTAACATCTTGAGGATGAGTCTAGATCTCAGAGAAGTGCAGATCCAGTCTACAGTTCATGGCTCTACTAGCTGTCTTCAGGAGACATGCAGGCCCTCAGGATCACACAGGTTAAAAACGCACACCATAATTCCCTGCCTATAGGTCTACCTGGGGGCACATCAGAAAGAAAAAAGAAAGAAAGAAAGAAAGAAAGAAAAGAAAAAAATAGCTTCAGGCTATTTGAGGAGATCCAGCTTCCAGTCCATTACGTAGGGCTCCTCCACAACACTTGCTGAAGAAACTGAACAATCTCCAGGAATAACCAGCCAAGGCAAGGGACAACCAGATATGGCTACATCAACCAAAACCAGAACATTATGGCAGCAATCTCTGGCTATCCTAATATAATTTAAATCCAGGGATATGACCTTAAATCTATTCCTATGAAGATGGTAGAGGCCTTTAAAGAAGAAATGAATAAATATCCCCCAAAATACAGGAAAATACAATCAAACAAATAGAGGCCTTAAAAGAGGAAATGAATGAATCACTTAAAGAAAATCAGGAAAACACAATCAAACAGATGAAAGGAATGAATAAATACGTTCAAGACCTGAAAATGGAAATAGCATCAATAAAGAAAACACAAACTGAGGAAATACTTAGGGAAGAGAACAGGAACCACAGAGGTAAGCATATTAACAGAATACAAGAGATGGAGGAGAGAATCTCAGCCATAGAAGACAAATTGAAGAAATTTATACATCCGTAAAAGGAAAAAAATTTTTAAATGAAAATATTCCTGACCCAGAACATCCAAAAAATCAAGGATACCATGAAAAGATCAAACCTAAGAATAACAGGAATAGAAGAAAAAAGATTCCCAGTTTCAAAGACCAGAAAATATTTTTACAAAAATTGTAGTATATTTCCCCAACCTAAAGAAAGATATGCCTTTAAACATACACGAGACTTATGAAACACCAAATAGATTAGCCGAAAAAATAAAATCTCCTTGCCACATAATAATCTAAACACTAAATCTACAAAAGTAAGAAAAAATATTAAAAGCTACAAAACCATTGGATTTTGCTTCAAAAGACTCCATTCCATAAAATTTGAAAATCTAAATTAAATGGACAATTTCCTTGATAGATTCCACTTACCAACAAGTTAAATAATCCTACTAACACTAAGAAAATAGAAGAAGTCATTAAAAGTCTCTCATTCAAAAAAACCAAACCAAACCAAACAAGAACAAAACAAAACAAAACAAAACAACAACAAACCAAAAACCCAGAGCCAAATGAACAGTTTCATCACAGACTTCTGCCAGACTTTCCAAAAAGAGCTACTACTAACACTCCTCAAACACTTCCACAAACTAGAAATAGAAGGAACATTGGCAAACTCATTCTATGAGGCCACAGTCACCCTGATACGTAAACCACACAAAGACACAACAAAGAAAAAATTTCAGACCAATTTCCTTTATGAACATTGATGCAAAAGTACTTAAAAATTAAAAAATAAACCAAAACCAAACAAAACCAAACAGCCAAAAGGAAAACAAACAAACAAAGAAACAAACAACTGAATCCAAGAACACATAACAAATATCATCCACTGTGATCAAGTAGGCTTCATTCCAGGCATGCAGGGGTGATTCAACATATGAAAACACATCAACATAATCCACCATATAAATAATTTGAAAGAAAAAAAAAACACATCATCATCTAATTAGAAGAAGAAAAAGCATTTGACAAAATCCAACCCCCCTTCATGTTAAAAGTCTTGGAAAGATCAGGGATACAAGCTACATACCTAAACAGAAGAAAAGCAATATACAGCAAGCCAACGTCAAATTAAATGGAGAGAAACTTAATGCAAGTCCACTGAAAGCAGCAACAAGACAAGACTGCCCAATATCTCTGTCTCTCTTTAATATAGTACTTGAAGTCCTAGCCAGAGCAGTAAAGCAACTGAAAAAGATCAAGTGGATAAAATTGGAAAGACTATTTGCAGATGATATGATAATATACATAAGTGACCCCAAAATTCAACCAGGAAACTCCTACATATGATCAACACAAAGTGCTAGATACAAAATTAACAGAATTGGTAGCCCTCCTATATACAAACAACAAATAGGCTAAAAAGAAAGTAGGGGCAACTACGCCCTTCACAATAGTTACACATAATGTAAAGTATTTTGGTGTAACTCTAACCAAGCAAGACAGAGATCTGTATGACAAGAACTTCAAGTCTCTGAAGAAATAAATTGAAGAAGATATCAGAAGATGGAAGTATGTCCCATGCTCATGGACTGGTAAGATTAACATAGTAAAAGTGACCATTTTACTGCAAGCAATCTACAAATTCAATGTAATCCCACCAAAACGTCAGCACAATTATTTACAGTCATTGAAAGAATAATGAATAACTTCACAGGGAAAACCAAAAAAACCCAGAATAGTTAAAAAAACAATCCAATGCAGTAAAAGGACTTCTGGAATTATCTCCATCCCTGACTTCAAGCTACCTAACAGAGCAATATTAATAAAGACTCTATGGCAGTGGCATAAAAATAGACTGGTTGATCAATGGAATTGAGTCAAAGACCCTGAAATAAACCCACACACCCACAGACACCTGATTTTTGACAAAAGAGTCAAATGCCAAACAATGGAAAAAGAAAGCATCTTCAACAAATGGTCTAACTAAATGTCTACACCTATGGGGGACTCTACTGAGTAAGTAAGGTTAAAGTCTGACGTCTCCAGACAGCCATTTGTGCTCAGCGTATGAAGGTGGACTCCATTTTCTCAATAGAGCTCTCACTCCACCTGATCTGGTAACCCCAGATTTTGTGAGGAGTGTCACATATCCCTCATGGAAGATTACAGGCGTGATCCTTTCCTGATAAGGAACTTGTTCAAGCATAGGAAATTCCTAGAAGTACCCTACCCTATGCTGAGGAGATCACAGCCTTCAGCAAATGACCTTTAATTGTACCTCAAAGACATTTCCTCAACAATAGGATAATTAAGTAACTGTTTTCTCTTCCTTGTGATAGGACCCCCTGTTAATACATGTAAATGAGATACTGTACCAATGCATGTAGATTAAGTATCCTGGCACCCTTGGCTCTAGGAAATCAGAAACATTTGTCATCAAAACCCCTCCCCACTGCCTAAGGTTTATCAATAAAGGCTGGCTGGTGTGCTTGGGGGCTCTCTCACTAGACATTTCTCCACCATGATCTTTTGAGACTCTGTTTATTCCAGGGGAGCTGCCCCTGAATACGTGGTGGTCAGGCAGCAATGGCCTCTGCAGCTGCTGGGATCTGTTCCAACACTGCCACTAACTGACCCCTGGTTAGCATCGCTAGGCCTCCATCTCACCTGAGTTACCTGCCTGCCAACAGCTTTTGAATATCCATCCACATCCTCTGCTCTGTTTAGCACAGTAGCTCAAACAAGGATCTGTGACACACTGGTATCCTCACAGCCATGTGGGCTCCCAAGTCTCTGCTGCCATCTGAGACCTACAGTCTCACTCTAAAAGAACAAAATTGTAACTACCACTTGTGGAAAACTCATTTTCCACTTCCCCCTGAGAGGTCAAGAACATGGCTTAGTGCCCAGGCCAGGAGCCTCAGCCTGAGGGCTGCTCTAAAATGCCCCTGAGCAAGAAATGGAACCTTGGGACCTTTTACTTTGAGATCCATCAGTCCTTGTCCAGAGGCAAGCAGGTCCTGGATCAACCTGCGGGACGTGGAACCTGGGCCCTCCAACAGGTTGTAGTACACTGGCCACCCCACTGAACACTGAGTGACACAAGTAGAAGAATGCTAATAGATTCATATCTATTACCCTGCACAAAATGAAGGCCAAGTGGATCAAAGGCCTCAACATAAAATCAGAGAGATACACTAAATCTATTAGAAGAGAAAGTGGGGAGGAGCCTTGAACTCATTGCCACAGGAGACAACTTTCTAAACAGAACACCAACAGCTCAGGCTCTAAGATCAACAATTAATAAATGAGACATCATGAAACTGAAAAGCTTCTTTAAGGCAAAGGGCACAGTCAATAGAACAAAAAGCAGTCTACATATTGGGAAAAGATCTTCATCAATCCAACATCCAACAAAGGGCTAATATCCAAAATATATATAACAAGCTCAAGAAATTAAATACTAACAAACAAAATAATTCAATTAAAAATAGGATACAGAGCTAAACAGAGGATTCCCTACAGAAGAATCTTGAATGGCAAAGAAGCCATTAAAGTGATGCTCAGTGTCCTTAGTTGTCAGGGAAATGCAAATCAAAATGACTCAGCGATTTAATTTTACACCATCAGAATGACTAAGATCAAAAACTCAAGTGACAACACATACTGGTAATGATGTGGAGAAAGGGGAACACTCCTTCACTGTTGGTGGGAATGCAAACTTGTACAACCACTTTGGAAATTCATCTGGCACTTTCTCAGAAAATTGAGGAAACCTCTACCTCAAGATCTAGCTATACCGTTCCTGGACATATACTGAAAAATGCTTCAACATACAAGGATACTTGCTCAACTGTTTTCATAGCAGCTTTATTTGTAATAGCCAGAATGTGGAAACAAACTAGATGCCCCTTAACAGAAGAATAAATAAAGAAACTGTGGTACATTTATACAATGTAATACTACTCACCTACTAAAAACAAGGAAATCATGCAATTTGCAGGCAAATGGATGGAAGTAGAAAAAATCATCCTGAGTGAACTAACCCAGACCCAGAAAGACACACATAGTATGTGCTCACTTATAAGAAGATTTTAGCCATACAGTACAGAATGAACACACTACAATTCACAGACCCAAAGGAGCTAAGTAACTAGGAGGACCCAAGAGAGGATGCTTAAATCTCACTCAGAAGGGGGAATACAATAAACAGGAGACATGGTTGAAGAGAGGGAACAAAGTAGGAGACAGAGCACAGAGAGAAATGAGGGTAGAAATCAGACCTGGGGAAATTGGGGTGGAGGACAGCGTGCCTGAAGAGAGAAGAGAAACCATGGGTGGAGGCATCTCTGTGACAGTCTGGAAACCTATGACAGGGTAGGCTTCTGGGAGCACATGGAGTGGCTGTGGATGAGACTGCTGGTAGCGGGGGTCATGGGTACCGAAGAGGACACTCTCCAACTAGACAAGACTCTTAGTGGAGGTGAGGGAACACCAACTAACTCACAAAAACTTTGACCCAAAATTTACCCTGCCTACAAGATGCTCAGGGATAAAACTTAGTTTGGTGTGTGTGTTCCACACACATAATTAAAAAGTTTTAAAAAGAAGAAAAGATAGAACAGAATTGAGAGACTGTCCAACCAATGCCTGGCCCAACCTGAGACCTAATTCATGGCAAAGAACCAACTCTTTTTTTTAATTGAAAAATTAAATCACTCATACTACATCTCAATTGCTATCCCATCCCGGGCATCCTCCCATTCCTCCCTCCCTCCTGCTTTCACCCCTTCCCCTTCCCTATGACTGTGGCTAAGGGGTACCTCCTCCCCCTTGAATATGATGCTAGGGTATCAAGTTTCTTCTTGCTAGTCTGCTATTCTTCCTCCGAGTTCCATCGGGCCTCCTTATCAAGGGACATGGCCAAATATGGGGCACCAGAGTTTGTGTGAAAGTCAGTCCTTAGTCTCCACTCAACTGTGGAGAATGTCCTGCCCTTGGCTAGATCTGAGTAGGGGTTTGATGATGACTGCACGTATTATCCTTGGTTGGTGCCTTAGATCGAGCAGGACCTCTGGGCCCAGATCCACCCATCACAGTGTTCTAAAGAACCAACTCTCGACACTACTAATGACATTCTGCTGTGCTCACAGACTGGAACCTACCATAGCTGTCCTCTGAGAGGCCCCACCCAGCAGTGGCTCAAAACAGATGCTGAGAATCACAGTCAAACATTGGGCAAAGTGTAGGGCATCTTGTGGAAAAGTGGGGGAAGGACAGAAGGACCTGGAGGTGAGAGGAGCTCCACAAGACGACCACCAGAGCCAACTAACCAGGGTCCACAGTGGCTTGCAGAGACTGAAGCACCAAGCAAGGACCACACATAGACTGGATGTAGGCCCCCTCACAGATGTAGCTGATGGGCAGCTCAGACTTTATGTGGTGTCCTGGTTAGGGGAGCGGGGGCTGTCTGTGTCATGGACTCTGTTGTCTGCTTTCTGATCACTCTCTCTGGGCGGGGCTGCCTCATCAGGCCACAGGGAAGGAGGACTTGCTCAGTACTGATGCGACGGGCTGGGGTGGGTGGATAGAGAGGACTCCCCTTTTCTGAGGAATAGGAGAGAGGGGAGGAGGGAAAAGGGAGGACAGTGGGAGCGGGAGGAGAGGAAGGGAGAGGCTACAATTGGGATGTAAAGTGAATAAATTTAAAAAATCCATTGATCTCGTAAGAGAGACAACAACAACAACAACAACAACAACAACTACTACTACTACTACTACTACTAAACTGAAAAACTCCATGAAATATGTTTTAAAACTTTGTTTGTAGAAGGTTTACTTCTTACCTTAATTGACTGGTTTAAGTTGACAACTGTAAAAGCACTCAGCATTTCTGTGAGGAATGGATGACTTTAGGAGTGCACCAGTTGACACAGAAGCTGAGACATTTTATGCATTGGGGAGCAATGGGGTCTTATCATGGTTTTCTACCTTCCTAACCCTGCGACCCTTTGACTCAGCTCCTCTCACTGTCGTGACCACACCCCCCCCACCATAGAATTATTTCCATTGCTACTTCATAACTGTAACTTCGCTACTGCCATGAATCGTAATGTAAATCCTTTTGGAGATAGAGGTCTGCCAAAGGAGTCACAGCTCACAGGTCGAGAACTGTGGGGAAAGGCTGCCAAATATTTCTCAAGTTGTATTTTAAAAAGTGTTGGGAGATCTGTGTTGTCTAGACAGAGAGTTTCAACACCTATTTCTAAAGGATAAGTCTCAAATCAATACTAATAACCTCAGCGAGTCTAGGCTCATTAACTTTAGGTCTGTTGCTTTAGGATGACACAAAACCCCAAAACTGGGCACATTAGCAAAACACTAGGAAACCACTTAAATCCACTTCTTTAATTAAAAACCTGGAGGTCAACAAGGAGGAAAATCCTGTTCTGCCTTTCCTACGAAAGGAATATAACTGAAAAAACACACACACACACACACACACACACACAAACAAACAAAAACGCTAGAGAAACTTCCTCTAACAAAGTGTTATAGTAAACGCATGAGAAATAAGGGCAGCATTCAGGTACCAGCACTCTGAAAATGCTAACGAGACAAGGGACTGAGATTGCAGTAACTCAGCACCACACACACACACACATCCCAGCTGACCAAACTGCAGACTCAGAAAACTCACCTGTTTTCCATTACTGAACATCCAGCTCCTCCTGGGCAGCAGTTTCTCACTAAGTGTGTGTTAAATGGGTGAAAGTTGAGTCGTGGGAAATAGCTGTTTTGACTGGATGTGTCCCCCCCTCCCCCCACACCGTCCAAGAGCCTCCAAATTCCTCAGGCAAGTCAGTGCTGGGCTGGATGAAAGGCAGAAGGAAGCATATCTGGGATTGCTGTCAGCAGGGTTACAGCCACAGAGGCAGCATCCCACAGAAGCCCCTGCCATGGGCTAAACAGCCTCTGTGGAGCCCTCTCTGTGAGCACCTGCCTTCAGAAATCATGGAACTTCATGACAACTGTGTAAATATTGTCGTTGCCACCTGGCTGCTGAGGGAAACAGGCCCAGAGGAGTGAATAAGACTGAGAGGGTCTGACATCACATAGCGTGTGAGTTCAGTGCCATGGTGAGGCCTTCGCGGTCGTGTATCTGACTTCAGGTCTTTCAAGTATTATGGCGGGGCAAGCCTTCTCCAGACTTCAGGCTCCTTCTATGTCACCAGATGTGAACACAGTTTTTCCAGGTTCCCTCATGCAGGTAGAACTCAGAGCCATTACACCGTAGATAACAGCATGCCATAGCGACACCTGGTGATGTGTGTGAAAGTCATCTGCAAATGATATATTCCTTAACCAATGGCGTAGCTGCAAGGTTGAAGGGTGTGTGTTTCCTTTTTGTGGACGTGTCCAAAACTGAGGAAAACTATTGCCTTCCAAGTACAAGGTCTATAACTTCAGGGCACCCGAGGGAGGGCTTCTTTTAAAGAGGCACTTGATGATGTTGATGTTGTTGTTGTTAAGGGTTCATCTATGCTGGTGCATAATTTGGTGCCACTGTCTGGATGTGTTTGTGATGCTGTGTTGTGGTCACAGGAGAGGACACTTGTAAGCATAAAGAAAGCAAAGCAAAACAGGACATGCATTTGATCAAATTAGGACCTGATCTTAGTCCCAGGACACTAACCGAACTCTCCAAAGCTTTCTGTTTCCATCTCTACATCTAGAAGATGCCTTTGAGAACTGTTCTCTGTCTAGCTAGCAATCAATGGTCCTTAAACCCAGTTTTCCTGGCGTGTGCCAGGCCCGGGTTGCCAGGGCTTACTGAGGGATGCTATTGAGTAGACACTATAAAGGATGTGGCAATATGGGTCCTGCCCAGGGAGGAGGAACCTGAGTTTATTCACGGGGTTCTCCCCAGGTGAGATCAGCCTCGGTTTTGTTTCATTTTAGTTCCTCTAGGTGCTTAGAGGCAGCAATGAGCCTCAGCCTCCTGCCTGTCTTCTGTTAGGGGGACCTCTCTGTGAGAGCTTCTCTTTGGGAAGCTGGAGCCTGAGTGCTGTACTCCCAGGGAGGGCGTGCCTTCCAGAGCTACAGAAAGCAAAGGCTGAAGGAGGAGACACTGCTGGGAAAAGGGCAGGGACTGGAGGACCAGACTGAAGAAGAAAGCAGCAACCAACAAAGGGAGAAGTGGCTTCACGCTGCCCTGCTGGGCTGGGACAGCACAAGGTCCTCAGGAATTTCCGAATGTGAGTGTTCTCCAGATGCCCTCTTTCCTTAAGAAGCTAGACTTCCCTCAGGAAGCACAGTGGAGGAAACTCTCCTTATCTCTCTCATTTAAGCTGTCCTCCAAGCAGGAAAGTTTTCTTTCCGTCTTTTTCTAGATAAATCAGGAACTAGCACTCCTTTATCTTCTTGCAGAGGCTATTAGTTTTGGATTTAGCTCTACACAATTTCTTCCCAGTCTTTCAAGCCTTGAAGCGTTGCCTGCCGTTGACTTTGTGTATAAAGGATGCACAGCAGTGTGACCCAGGCTTCAGCCCATCCTGCCAGCTCTCTGCCTGCAGTCCAGGAGAAGGGACAGAGGCCATCAGCTTAGTGATCTGCAAGATCAGGCCTGTTTCCATCCCTCAGAGTTTAGAGGTATGGTATGACAAGGTCGAGGTTATGGCTGTGACATCACTACTAATGGCTAGGGAAGCAGAAAAGTCACATGACGAGGATCCAAGCTTCGTGCTAGTCAGGACTAACAGTGTTTTCCAGTAGTTTCCAGGAGGCAGATTCTTTTCTGGGAGGCAGCTGACAGAGGTTCTGTCGTGGGCAAGTTGGTTCTTGCCTTTAATTTGACTAATGAAGAGGGTGGATTTTCCTCACATACATATGAGGTGTCTGCCCTGCTGTAATGGGCTCATTTTGCGGGGCGTGTGGCTGGAGGAAAGCTTTCTGAATGAATGGGTCTTGTGTGTTATTTGGTGTTTTTTGTTTTGTTCTGTTGTTGTTTGCTTTGTTTTGTTGGTGTTGGGTGTGTGTGTTATGTGTGTGTTATGTGTGTCTGTGTGTGTGTGTGTGTTGTTCTAGAAGCCTTCATATGTTAAATCCTTAAGTGGTAATGTTAAAAGTTTCCATCTAGGGGCTGGAGAGATGGCTTAGAGGCTAAGAGCACTGAGTGCTCTTTCAGAGGTCCTGAGTTCAATTCCCAGCACCCACAACTATCTGTAATGTGATAGAGCATGCAAGTGTCCATGCAGGCAGAGCACTGTATACATAATAAATAGATAAATAAATAACAAGTTTCCATCTGGACGTATCAACTGTAGTATCAAAACAGTGCAGGGCGATGTCTATGCTACTTTCCTTCAGCTGGAGGAACCTGATGATTTGGTTGGCAACAAAGAGAGTGGGCCTTTCACATCTAACATGAGTAAAAGGCTCATTTCTGCCTGCAAAGGCAGACATGGCTCTTGGATCTGGGGAGCATCAAAGTAACCCTGTACCTTTCCCTTAGTCCCGCGTTGAGAATCTCTGCCAAGAGAAACAAAGGCATCCTGTCCATTGGCTAGATCTGGGTAGGGGTTTGAAGTTTACTGCACGTGTTGTCCTTGGCTGGGGCTATAGTTTGCGCAGGACCCCTGGGCCCAGATCCACCCATCATAATGTTCTTCTTATAGGTTTCTAGGACCCTCTGGATCCTTCTGTTTCCTCATTCTCCTATGCTTCTCTCACCGAGAGTCCCAATAGGACAGTTGAGTGGAGAGTGGGGTCTGACTTTCACACGAACTCTGGTGCCCCATATCTGACCACGTCCCCTGGAGGGGGAGACCTGGTGGCACTCAGAGGAAGGATAGCAGGCTACCAAGAAGAGACTTGATATCCTATGAGCATATACAGGGGGCGGAGGTCCCCTCTCAATCATAGTCATAGGGGAGGGGAGTAAGGGGAAAATAGGAGGGAGGGAGGAATCGGAGGATACTAGGGGTGGGATAACCATTGAGATGTAATATGAATAAATTAATAAAATAAAAAAAAAGAAAGAAAGTCAGAATTGGGGTTTTCAGTGGAGGCCCAGAAGTCTGACAGGTCAGTCCTGGAGGGGTAGTCTCTGTTCCTACTCATTTGGGAACTTTTGATATTTTGACGTAATGCTCGCACAGGTGAGCTTAGGTGAGGCTTAGTGTAGTGTCTAAAGAGTCTCCCACACAATATTTGGACCCCAGAATGTGAATAATGAGTGGAAACAGATGGCTGTTCTCTTGATGTTAGAGTAGAGGCCGACTGATAACTTCTCAGTGATTTTAGAATAGGGAACTTAACCCTGTGACCTTCCATACTTCTGATTGT
This sequence comes from Acomys minous, assembly GCF_964271855.1. Lineage (NCBI taxonomy): Eukaryota > Metazoa > Chordata > Mammalia > Rodentia > Muridae > Acomys > Acomys minous. Next base: position 63,097,919 of record NC_140499.1, read on the forward strand.
CCAGTGCTGCAAATTGTGGAGCCCCTACCTGCCTCTACTTGTCATTCAGCACTTCTGAGTCTAAATATTCTCCTCTGGAAAAAGGAATGGCCTTCAGGATAATTGTCTTACAGGGATTTTTTTTTTTTTTTTTGGTTTTTCGAGACAGGATTTCTCTGTGTAGCCTTGGATGCCCTGGACTCTCTTTGTAGACCAGGCTGGCCTCGAACTCACAGCGATCCGTCTGCCTCTGCCTCCCGGGTGCTGGGATTAAAGGCGTGCGCCACCACGTCCAGCCCTTACAGGGATTTTTGTAGGTGCCAAATATAAAGCTACAGCAATAGAAATGGAAATATCTATTCTGGGTCGTTATGACTGCCATTAAAGAGCTTTAGAAATGGTTTCATTTGTTCGATGTGGGAGGCTCAGGATCAGCCACATCCACTGCAAGGAGCAGGCATCTCCTGGGCCTGTAGAACGTAGCTGTGCAGAGGGTCTGCTAGACACAGACGTTAGGCTCCTCACCTCTATGAAGCAACTCACGTGTGCAGGTGGCTCTGAGAAGTCCGAGCCAGACGCCGGCCCTCCGCAGGCACACTAAGTATAGGGGAACAGACAGGGTGCCCTGCAGTTAGCACAGCCATTTTAACTGTCAGTGTTCTGCAGTGCCAGTGCCCTCCAGGACTGCTGATTAGACTCTGTGTCGGTGTCCTGGGACCACTCGAAGATGCTGCCTCAGCTTCTGGTCTTCTCTGCTCTGGGTCTACTGGCATGTGGTAAGTTTTCTTTCCTCTTGTCTGGTGTGTGTTTGCTGAATGACACACAATTGTTCTTGTGTGGAATAAAAGAAATGCTCCCAGTATTGTCTTTGCGAGAGCATGTATAGCTCTGCCACGTGCTGAACTGCTCTGGAATTGACATCTTCCATAAGTGTCCTGCCACCTGTTGTGATCTTCCATAAGTTAGTCCATGAGTCTTATTTGATTTCATGCTATAAAGATATCAGCCACTTCAAAGAATTGTTATTGATGATTCAATTAGATATTGTATTTATTACTTTTCTGTGACAAAATATTTGAAAAAAATGGTTTATTTTGTCTTGCAGTTCTATGATGTGTGTGTGTGTGTGTGTGTGTGTCTGTATGTACGTATATACAGATAGATGCATGTATGTATACCATAATGGTGGGAAGACATGATGGCAGGAATGTAAGGCATTTGGTCACCTTGTTTCTACAGCTGTAATGCAGAAAGCAGTGAATGCTGGTGCTCAGCTTCCTCTTGCTCAGTCTGGTACCCCAGCTCATGGAAAGTGCTGCCTAAATGAAGGGCATCTGTTCCCAGTTTAACTAGCCTAATCTAGTTACTTCCTTGTGGTCATGTCTAGAGACTTGTCTCTTCAGTGATTCTAAGTCTAGTCAAGTTGACTATAAAGGTTTAGCACATTGTTCAAATAATGAATATTAGGAAATTTATAGCTCGAATTGCCATCACCATCACCATCATCATCACCATCACAGCTAAACCCAGCTCAGAGTTTACATTCATAAATAAACAACCAATTATGTCAGTGCAGGGCTGCCTTTACAACATCATGACATGCTTTCTCGTTTTGTAAAGTTATTAGACACAGAGTAAATATATGTAAATTCTGTTGAATTAAGTGGGCTTGAGTTTGGCAATTCTTAAATGCTGAGTGTATTTCCACACTGTCCGCCACAACTTAGCTATGTCTCTGCCTTCTACTCTTAGGTAGCCATGTTACTGGGTTGCATGAAGTTAGTGTTGGGGACACTGACAGATCAGAGAGTGCGTAGTTCATCTTTTCATCCCGTGTGTGAGGACACTAAAGCCTGATGGGGGAAGTGATCTGCCCAGATGTGACAGTGAGTTGGAACTGGCCCTCAGTCAGTTGCCTGGCTCTACTTTGCATCTGTCTACTCACTGGCTGATGGCTATTCTTTGTCTCTGAGGGTCCTGTGGGTTTGCTTGTCCCAGTCTCCTGCTCTGGTGAGGCCTCCTGCATTTACATCTACCTCCATTAAACCCACACTTGCTGAAGCCTTCCCTTGCCCCAAGTTAGAGCAACGTTGCTTTCCCTGGGGCACCTGCATACCTACCAACAGAGTCATGGGTACACATGATAGGGCCACATACAAAATAATGGTGCCCACCATAATAGATTTATGAAGCATATGCTGGTTCTCGAGGCAGAAATATATGCATCACTCTGACTGTCTTCAGAAACCCCACGTGTCGACAATTTAATAAGGATCATTTTCTCTAGGCTCGTTCTCAGGTCCCTTTATCCCTTATTGTTCGTGCCCCATTCTTGGATAGATGAATAGGTTTCCAACTTCAGCAGTCGCGCCTGTAACCAGGCAACTTAGCAGGGCTGAGTACAGATTTGGATGTCGACTGTGCCCAGGCCACAGAGATGAGAATGGGTCGTTTGGAGTGAGGAAGCTCCTTCCAGGGCTTACGTATGCTATGGTGGGGGAGCTGGTGTCTTGGGTAGGGCCTGTTACTTGCTGATCTGTAGTCTTTCTTACAGGTGGTCCTTCCATAGTTTCCCGAAAGGAGTGGGGAGCAAGTTCACTCACCTGCAAAGTCCCGCTGAGCCTGCCTGTGCCCTACCTCATAATAGAGCAGCTTACCAGGATGGAGTGCCAAGATCAGATCACCTGCAGCCAGATGGTGCGGGTCTTACAGTCTCATTCTGCCTACAACAAAGGCTGGTGTGATGTGGCCTTCAAGTAAGAGGATGGTCAGGTCTCCAAACCCCACTCTCTCGGTGTTATTCCTTTTCCACGTTTCCCATTTTGGGAGGCTTCACTTGTGTTGTGTTGTGTTGTGTTGTGTTGTGTTTATTATGACTGAAGGGTGTTAGAAAAAAAGGGCTACATCATCATCATCATCATCATCATCATCATCATCATCATCATCATCATCATGATCACCCAGAAGTCATTAGGAGGAACAGCTCTGAGTATTCAGGAGAGCTCATGAAGGACACAGAGAAGGTTGTGTAACAACTGCTGCCACCTTTGGAAAGCCCCCTCCCCCCACCCCCCACCCCAATGACAGATCACAAAGGTCTTCATTGCTTTTGCCCAACTAGGAGCAGTGGGGAAAAGGAAGGTTGCCACCTTTATTACCTAAATGAGAGTGTCGCAGTCTATGGAAACCAAAGAACTTGGTTACAGTAGCATGTACCAAGGGGGAGTGGGCTCGCTCAGAGTTGTGGCAAGGCTGCACGTTGATGCAGCACACACTCTCTCCTTCCCTTCCAGGCAGCTCTCATAGCCATGAAGCATTTTCCCGTTTACTACCCTGGATGACCACTAGGTGTCACCAGGGGATGAGTGGGCATGGGGAACGGTAGAAAAGAGAGCCCATGCTAAAGTGAGCGCAAGGCACAAGTAGCTCTCTTATCCTGCAGTGAGCGTCTACCTTGAGAGTTCTACTCAAAGCCCCAAGGTTGTTTTTGTTTGTTTGTTTGTTTTTTGGATTAGCCTCAAGAACCAGGAAGCTCACCATTATATAAAGAAGGAGAGTAGGGGTAGTGGTGGATTTAAAAGACAAATAGAAATAACTTCTGAAGTCTCCATTTTGCAAAGGATAGTCTGTGCTTTCATATATTTTCAGCTTTAAAGCCAGATAAGTAAGACCAGCTGGCGACTGGCTGCACCACCTAAAACTGCATGTTGCCGGGGACCTCTGCTCAGCCCAGCCCTTGGTGGGAGTCGCGTTGACTTCTGGTCAGCCCTTGGTGGGAGTCTCGTTGACTTCGTTAACTACAGTGCACCTGCCAGTCCCTGTTCCACATTGTTCCACGGTTGCTGCTGAAGTGCTGCGCACTTCAATCATGGTTTCTGTAGGTGGTTTCAACTGCTCTGCCTTTAAAAATCAGGTTTCTGCAGTGGCAGTGTAAGCCACCTTTTGACAGTGTGGTTCTGTGAGGGAGCGTTCACATCGAAGTAATCACGGGCTCTGCAGAAGTGACCGTGGAGCCTGCTGGAACCACCAAAGAGCAGAGAAGTGATGGCCACGCTTCAGGTGCCATCTGGTTCTCTGGGTCAGGTGAAAGAGCCTCCGTCCTGGCAGGCCTACTTAACCTTGGAAAGTGTTCTTTCCGTGTTCAGTTTGCTCTGGAATTCACAGTCTAGTAAAAGGCTGGACTCTAGCAAGGGTTATGAAAGGCCATTTCCAAGATGGATTGGAAGGTAGAGAACAGCAGGATGGACAGAGATAAAGGAAGGGAGTAGATTAAAAGAATATAGATGTGATTTAAAAAATAAACAATAAGATGAAGCAAACAAAATTTCTGTGACCTACAGGAGTCTGTGAAGAGTCAGTTTTAGGAAACTCTTGAATTGTCTTTAATTGTTTTAAAGAATGCTCAAGTGCTTGGTCCGATAGCTAAAAACAAAACCAAGATGAATTCGCTGGGTGTAGTGGTCCATGACTCCATTAAGTTTCAAGCTAGCCTTGGTAACAGGAACAAATCAGGTTTCGATGCCTGCCCATCCCAAATAGCAGCAGCAACAACAAAAACATAATGAATTACCAAGCAGGCCCTCAAAAAGATGCAACTAATTGTCCTCAGGTCCTGGCGAGTCACACATTCAAATTCCACTTTGAAGTGAGTTCTTTCTTTCTTTCTTTCTTTCTTTCTTTCTTTCTTTCTTTCTTTCTTTTCTTTCTTTCTTTCTTTAATAAGTGAGAGCCTGGAGAACAAGTCAAGATCCAAGTCAAAACCAAAATTGAAATATATTCCTATTTCTTTAGGAAATCTAAAACAGTCACTCTATTTTGTTCCCATTGCTGCGTTATTGGAACTTCATTTTTTTTTTCCACGAGCCTCTAGGATCATGTTGGGAAAGTGAATTTTCTTGGTACGGAGATTTACCACTAAATCTATATCTTTGTTTGGCAGCTTCCTGGTTGGGGATGATGGCAAAGTATATGAAGGTGTCGGTTGGCGTGTCCAAGGCTCCCATGCTCAAGGCTACAGGAATGTTTCTCTGGGCATTGCCTTCTTTGGTAGTAAGATAGGTAATAGTGCTTCCCTCCAGACTCGGAACGCGTTCTGCACCCTTCCTCCTCCCTCCAGACTCGGAATGTGTTCTACACCCTTCCTCCTCCTCCTTTTCTCAATGCTCCTAGTTTTTTAGCCTCCGTTGTATTTTGCCGTCCCTGATAACCACTGTTTCTGGAAACCCCCTTCTGCTGTTGCACTCTATGGCACAGAGCTCTTTTTTTTTTCTCCTCGTTCATGCTCTATACTTGTTTGTATACGGCTACAGCTGCAATAGTTACGGCCAGTGGAATCTAAAGTCGTCTGCCACTGATATTTCAGTTGCCACAGGCAGAGAGCATGGGTTATTTCTTTCTTCCGGTAACTTTTGTTGGTAGAGACAAAAAGAGGTCAGTAAGCAAAGAAAAGGAATTGAAGTAGTTAATGGCCTCCCGCCCGCTACCTCCACGGCTCCACTCCCAAGGAAAGCAGAGCAGAGACCAGAGGGGAGGATGTGCTGCAGGGTAATAGGTCAGGAAGAGATATCCACCAGGACAAGCCACTCTTTACTAGGGATTTTAATAGGGAGGTTCAGCGAGAATCATACGAGTTAATCGATATAAAGGGGTTTAAGGCATGCCTGGTCCTTGCACTTGCTCAATAAACACCGCCACCCTTTCTCATCTGGTTGGGTTCACCTGACTTGGTCAAGCACGTCCGTCTCTCCCCACGTGTCTTTCAGCTGGTTCTTTCCCTTCTGTCCGAACCCAGAACGAATAGCCTAATTGTGGCCCTTAGAGGAGGTTCCTAAGTGGTCGCTTAGAGTTCTGACCAAATAGTTCCTACCTCTCAGGCCTTCTGCCTGTCTTTTCCTGTGTACCGGTCACTCAGGCTGGAGTTCCTTACTAACTGTTTTTTACTTCATATTATTCTCCTGAAGGCAGCAGCCCCAGTCCTGATGCTTTATCAGCTGCCGAGGACTTGATTTCACTCGCCACTCAGCAGGGCTACCTGTCACCCAGGTACATCCAGCCATTTCTCTTAAAAGAAGAGACCTGCTTGGTTCCTCAGCATTCAGAGATACCCAAAAAAGGTAAGACCCTCAACTCAATATGCCTACCATTGTGTTGCCTTCCAACTACATTTGAGAAATGTTCTCCTGTTGGGCGCTCAAAGGTTTCTTGGATTAAGAGCCTATGCCAGAACTATGAAATTGGGAAAGGTATTATTATTTGATCACTTAAGACTTAGTCAGAGCTTGAACACACTAGCTAGACAAGTGCTCCACTGTTGAATGGCATCCCTGCTAACTGAAGAAGTTAAGGAGACTCGTTTTCTCTCTCCTCTCCATCTCACCAAAATGTTATCATCACAGACCCATTCTTGCCACAAATAAATGTATAATCATATTTTTCCTGAGTCTACAAGAAGCATGAAATCTTTAAATTTATCATATATCTATGAGGAAAAAAATACATATGAATCTCCTGCCATCAGGGAACTCACACTTCAGTGAGGAAAGTCAGAACATGAGCAAGCAATAAATGCAGTGTGCTAGATAGCATGGATAAGAGAGAGGAAAGCAATGTGTGGAAACTGAGTGGACACATTTACATAGTGTGGAAACACACACACACACACACACACACACACATACATACACATACATACACACACACACACACACACACACACACACACACACACACACACACACGCTTTTCCAAGTCAAGCCAACCTTTTCCATGGCCATGGTGCTTAGGAAATTGAAATTTACAGGCAGTACTGATATTAGAATTCTAAGAAACCAAATAATGAAAATGGTGTGCTAGATTGGGAAAAAAATATCAGTAAATTAAAACCAATAAAAATTAATGCACACACCCAGTAAACAGCTCCCCTCCCTCAGATCCACTGATATTTAAAATTTTGTTTTTAAGATTATAAATCTCTAAATAAAAATCATCTTGTTTTTGGCTGGTACTATCCTCAATAATGATATTTCTGTAACATTGTAAGTTCTTGGTAGACTCCATATTATTTCCACATGAACTTTATTGGTTTAAAGAGTGGGCTGAGTTTGCACAGGTCCACCTTATTATGTGGCACACATATAAGCATGTAGGTGCCCTGTGGTTTGAAGACTACAGGCTCGCCTCTGTCTCACTAACCTGTTCCTTTCTGCTTTCCTATTGGCTCCTATGTCAGTAAATCCCATGCTTTTTATTTGCTCCAGTGTCCTGATCTATGTTCCTGTCCTTTACAGGCGTCTACTGCCAAGTTCACATTAGACTGTGTTCATACTTGCAAGACACTGGTGAGAGACTGGTGTGAACTGGCCTCTGATTGATTGTATGTCGGTTTCATGAGAGTGCAAAGCAAATTCTCGTCCCCTCGGTTTTTTACTTTGCTGCAGCATGCCCCGATATCGTCCCACGGTCCGCTTGGGAAGCCAGAGAGACACACTGCTCTCAAATGAGCCTTCCAGCCAAGTTTGTCATCATCATCCACACTGCTGGGGAAAGCTGCAACCAGTCCGCCGACTGCTTGGTTCGCGTCAGAGACACACAGTCTTTTCACATAGACAAGCAAGATTTCTGTGACATTGCATACCAGTAAGTGGGAAACGACCTCCCTGTCTCCAGGGCCGTGAAGAGCAAAACTGGGGGAGCTCAGGTGTTTTACACAGATGCTGTGCTTTATTCTTGCAAGACTCTGGACTGTCAGGCGTGTTCTCCAGTGTAATTGGGAAGACTAAAAATAAGGCACAAGAGACAGTGAGAAAAGTAATGTATGAATCCCCAAGCAGGGCCAGAGTAGGGTGTGTCTTCTTAGGTTTCCAGTTCCAACAAGAAGGGTTAAGGTCTTGGCTATCTCCAGCTTCTTCTCTGTGAGGCTGGAATCTTGTTACTCTTCTGTTACTCACCACACAGAGATTTTAACCATTCTGGGCTCTTTTGTCTAATGTCTACAGTAGGGACAATATTTTCTGTTTGAAGACAGGAAGTGAGATCCAATATTCTCTTCTGGTTCCCTTCATGCCAGTATCATATTAAATATATTATATTATTATATAAATTTATAATTGTTATATAATTACTTATATAAATTTATATATGAGTCCTGCTCAAACCTAAAAGTGAGTTTACAAGAGAAGGGTAGGGGATGCAGGAGCTGGAATGCTATGGAGATTTTGTAAGTAAAACTGATGAAAACTTAGTTTGTGTGAAGGGGAACTGAGAGTGTAGAAAGCCATACCCCCTTAAAAGTTAAAAAAAAAACAAACCAGTATTTAATTTTATGTATATGAGAGGTTTGTCTGTGCGTGTGTGTGTGTGTGTGTGTGTGTGTGTGTGTGTGTGTGTGTGTGTGTGTGTACACACACACATATGCTGCAGGCATATATGGCACCTGCAGAGAACAGAAGAGGGCCTTGGATCCCCTGTAGTGAGTTACAGATGCTTATAAGCTGCTATACGGGTGCTGGAAACCAAGCCTTTGTTCCGTGCAAGAGCATCAAGTGCTCTCAACGGTGAAGCGATCTCTCTAGCTTCCTGGTTATGATTTTAAGAGTGGGTTGGGAGGAGGCAGAACTCTAGGCAGCGTGCTGGTATAGTATCCCAAGTTGGAGTTGGACAAGGGCAGGTGGATGGGAGCAGTGGGAGAATTTAAAAGCTAGGTGAAAGACACAACTGATGGTGGCTGAATGGAGCTCTGAGAGGGAAAATAAGGGATCTGAGGTGATGCTTCCCTTTCTGGATGCAGACTGTGTAAAAGGTGACTGTTTGGCTTTATTTTTGACATGTTGGATTTTAGAGATAATGATTGAAGCTGTGGGAGTGGATGATTGTTTAGCCTGGGTGAATGTCCTCAGTGGATGATTGTTTAGCCTGGGTGAATGTCCTCAGTGGATGATTGTTTAGCCTGGGTGAATGTCCTCAGTGGATGATTGAGAGGACAGCTGGGTCCTAAGGAGAAATCACAGGAATCTGAAAAGCACAGCAGTTAAGGGAAGGTTAGGTGAGATGGAAATGACCTGAGAAAGAAAATGGCGAAGGAGACCAAGGATGGTACAGCCCACTGAAGCCCGGGGAACAGAGAGCTTCGTTGCTCATAGTCAAGGTGGTCCAATCATCTTGGCTGAGTCAGATTACGCGCTGGGGATGAAGGTGGGTTTTTTTGCCCTTTATTTCTGCACATTGGCACATAAGAGGCACCTAGACTGCACGTGATAAACAGAGTGACAGAGGCAAACCGTGCTCCTCAGCCTGACTTCCTTATTTTTCTTTACCCAATCCTAGCTTTCTGGTGGGCCAGGATGGCGGAGTATACGAAGGAGTTGGCTGGCATGTCGAAGGCTCCCACACCTATGGGTACAATGACATCGCTTTAGGAATTGCCTTCATGGGAAACTTTGTAGGTAAGGCATAAAGGGGGCGGGGAGTTCTGCCTAAGGAAGTGTCACGTGGAATACTCAGGAGGCACAGGGCAAAGGGGGCAGCATTGTGACACCGAAAGTACATGGTAGCTAGCGTCAGCAGAACATTTCAGATTTAAGGAAAATTCTCATTAAAGAATGAGTGCCCCTCGGAGCATCTCACAAATAGAATATTTGCCCCCAATCCTTCCACATGCACCCAAAACTGCATTTCATCTTTTATCCACACCCACGACAAATATGGAGAAAAGGGGAGGGAAGAGGGGGTTCTTGAAAACTTTGGTACCTTTATGTCTCATTTGGGAAATGTGTGCCCTCTCTTAATAACCATGGCAATAATGGTGGGACGTATCCTTGCCTGCAGTGACACAGTAGAAGAAAACCCAGTACTGTGTCTGTTCCGCACGTACTGAGAAAACTGTGTCATGCTAAGCATTCAATTCCAGGGCAGTTTTAAATTTTCTAAAGACGTTTCATTCAGATGGAATAAGGAAACACGATAGTTTTGTTTTATGCGTTGTGCCTAACTAGCTGTTGGCTTCGGCGACTGTGGGACGGGATAGGGTGGGAGATGGCTGGGGGGGGGGGGAGACTGGGAGCTGGGTACTTGTCACTGCCATAGCCAAGCAGTTTGGAGCCCATAAGGACTATGGGTAAATGCCTTTTGCAGAAAAGCCTCCAAATGAAGCCGCACTGCAGGCAGCCCAGGATTTGATCCAGTGTGCCGTGGCCAAGGGGTACCTGACCCCCGACTACCTGCTAATGGGCCACAGCGATGTGTCCGACATCCTCTCCCCTGGACAGGCATTGTACGACATCATCAAGACGTGGCCTCACTTCAAGCACTGAGGGAGGCCCCAGTCCCATCTGAGGATGCTCTTCCTCCTGCTGGATGTCTGTCCTCACCCCCACCCCACCCCCATCTTGGCTCAGCACCTCCCTCTCTTCACAGTTTCAACGAGTTACAGCAGCCTGTCTCCCTGATAGCCTCCAGGGTCTCCCAAGCTTTGCACTTACAGTCTTCAGTCGGGGGACGGCTTCCTCTCTTCACCTTCCTCTCCCAAGGGGATTCACCTGCTCATCCAGGGGAGGCTTTCTTTCCCTTCTTACCTGTCCCTTGCCTTGTATGCAATCACCCATGGTCTGTCTGGAGGCTCCCGGTGCTCACCCATAGCTCTAGCCTTCCTGTGTGCATTTCCTTCTTGTACACATTTGAACACTCCTCGCGTTTAAGGGCTGAGGTCAGTTGTCTTCAGACGTGTCTGTTCGCTTGAGACTGTGTTATCAGCTTTTCCAGCACAGCCGCTGAATTTCCTTTGTCACTACGTACCTCGTATCAACTGTTGAGCTGAGGTAGACACACTGGATGCTACAGATGTTTGCTGCAGGAAAAAGGTGTAAAAGAGCCAATTCCAGTCCCTTCCTATGTGTCCTCTTCGCTCATCACTGATCCATAGAAAGCCCTGCAGGATGGTGGCTGTTTACCCTGGCCCCTCCCAGAGGCTCGAGCTGGCTGTGGGGACTCGTGTGTAACAGACTCTGTATCTCCGGTCTTCTGTTCCTTGTCCTCAGAGCACCCTGAAGACCAGCCAGGCAGACCTATGTTCATTGGTGCTGCCCCACTCTCTATGGTCTGCCTGTGCCTGGCTGGGCCATGCTGAGCTGAGAGAGGGCCCAGAGCCTTTGGGTTTTGTAGCTCCCAGCCCTCCCTGCTGGCTCCTTCTTCTCAGAGGGAAGAACCCTTTATCACTGTAGCAGAGACAGCCCCCTTCCCCAACACACACACACACACACACACACACACAAACACACGCTTGCTGTTCAAAAGATGTGTACAGGCTGGTTCTTGCTTTTGGGCCTAACCCAGAATCAAGGTGAGGATGGAGAAAGGAGAAAGGGTGGGCTTGAGAGGAGGACACATGAACACCTTCCCCTGTGGGTTAATCCTGTGGTGCGTTGGCTTTCAGAGTGTTTGCATGTCTCTTACGAGCCCTCACAACTTCATATTTACTCGGGTTTTTGCTTTTTCACAGGCCCTTTCCTTTGGATGTCGTTAGAATGTCATTTCCCCCCCCCCCCCCAGGGCATCCCAGGCACGCAGTCAGGAGAAGGAATGAGTTGTCTATTGGGTCAGGCTTCGAGAGACATAGCAACAACTCTTGATTTACACAGTAGGGGTAGAGTGCACACTCCACAGGCCTTTCTGTCAAAGGCTCTTGACCATGCAGTTTTTTTTTTTCCTGTGTGGACAGAGGCTGGGGACGGACTTCCCAGCAAAGGTAAATTTAACACCTCCCATACAGGAAGTGATCATAGTAGTAGTCATGAGATGCTAAGAAAAGAGTCTCACCCAGAGCCACCTGGTACGGGTTGAGTGTACCCCTTGACATCCATGTATTAGAAAATCGGTCCCTGACAGGCAATAGTGTTGTTGAGAGATGGGGCTTTTAGGGGTGATTAATGAGTTAATGTCGTTACTGTAAGTATGAATGTGTTATAACTGAGTGTGACACCCCCCACTCTCTGTGTTTTTCCACTCTGCCACATAATGATACAGCAAGAGTGTTTTGCGACTCTTTCTTTACTTTGAACCTCACAGAGTTCAGACTACACAAAATAAATCTTTGTTCGTTGTGAATTACCCAGTCTCTAGCATTCTGTTAAGACGCACACAATGGACTGAGACATTAATACTGATTTATTGACTTTTCTTACCATCGCCCAAAGTAGAGGTCCCTTCTCTTCTCATTAGTCACCATTTTCAGGTCTCAAGGACTCATTGCCTTGGAAGGGAATTACAAAGTCCCCATCTCCGTCAGCTGTCACGGAGGCTGCCTCGTGAGGCAGGCCTGCACGGTCTGGATTACTGTTTACTCCAAACCGTCCTCTTTTTAAGGATTTTAAATATATGTCTTAACTAAACGCAGAACACTCAGCTGGCAACCTCTTCTTCAAGGTCATCTCGGAGGCAGCCCATTGCAGGAACTTTGCCTCTTCTGTGTCTTTTTATTGAGAAATTCTTCCTGGCTCCCCATCAGTCACTTTTATTAACATCAGCCTCCGATGACTGAGTGTTAAGTGAGTGAGTGTGAGAAGGGATTTTAGAACTCACTTTTGGCAGTCAATCATCGTTCAGCTAAGGCATGCACAGTCACGCTGGAGTGCGGTTGCCTCTGTTATATCTCTGACTCTCAGGGAAATGATGCGCTTTCTCAGGTACCAACCTCAGCCACATGGGGGAGTTCTGTGCCTGTTGAGTTCCAGCTTTGTGAGGAGCCAGTTACACCCACAGGCAGGCATAAATGAGACAGCCTATGGTGAGGGTGCAGAAGTGTCCCTCAGGGCTGCTGGCCCTCTGGGGTGGACCTGGCTCCTGAGCTCATTGATTGGGTTGTTTTTCATAGCAGGCATAGAATGCACACTTCACAGGCCTTTCTGTCAAAGACTGTGGCGCATCTTTTTAGTTCCTGATGAAATGAGCATTACAAAGGGTAAAACCCCTATTTTACATAAGACTGGACTCCAAGCAGTCAATATGTTCCTCTTCATCCAGTCAATAAAGGAAGATACTCTGGATCTGGGGTGAGGAATACCTCCCATCATGCCCTGCTGGAATACCTCCCATCATGCCCTGCTGGAATACCTCCCATCATGCCCTGCTGGAATACCTCCCATCATGCCCTGCTGGAAAGCATACTGTCCCCTCTTCTTTCCCGCCCCTTTTGCCTGATTGCTATCCTTAGGCCTCGCTTCTCATCCCCTATCCTGATGCCTTCAGCTCCTTTTGATTTCAAAGGCACTTTTTGAAGATTAGTTTTTACACAATACCTGCTTCTTGGTGTCCACAGACTTTCACAGGCCTCTGGATGGCTTATTCCTGCCCCCCCTTTACCCCCCCCCCCCAATCCTGGCCTCCCTGGGAGCTGTGTCTGCTGTCTGTGCTAACACCTCCAGGGCCCCACCCTGAGCCAGGCGCATTACTGGTGCCAACTAAGTGTTTGTGGAATGAAGGAGGGGAGGGTAGGTGGGGCAGGCAGGAGGAGGGCGGCGGCCCCTGCTTAGCTGGTCTTGCATACTTTGCTGCGGAGTGGGAAAATCCCAGAGATTTTTTTTTTTTTTTAATGACAGAACCCATCCCGCTTGCTCCGCTTTGCCAGATTCATTACAAGTTAATTCTAATTCTAGGCCACTCATTGCCCCCGCCTTGTGGTGGCTTCCTCAACACTTGTGAGAACTGCGGAATCATTGTTCTCCAGAATCCATGTGTGACATCCGCAGCCTGTAACCTCCCTGCGGTGGCCTCAGCCCTGGAGAGCGCAGGACCTGACGCTGCTGCCCTCTATGACGACCCCCTCCCCTCGCCCTGCCTTCCCCGTGATTCTATGCCTATTGTCCCTTGGCCTGCCCTATCTGTAGCTCTGTATCTTTCCCTCTACTGTTTCTATCTTTGCTCGTCTCTCTCCCCCATCTTCACCTGACTCTATTTCTTTCTTTTTCTGCCTCTCAGGGCATCTAATTTCCTGCCTCTCTGTGCCCCTCTGGCCACTGCCTTTGCCTTTAGTCTAGAATTACGCTAGACGGTGGGAACGTGTGGTGGCATCAAACTTTAGCTCAAGAAACACTCAACGAGCAGCTCCGCTCTGGCCCCTGAAAATCGCCTGTGCTGTCTGGCCTGGGGCTTCCACAGATGCTGGAGGATGGGAGGAGAAGGGCAGGAAACAGGGTGTCGTGCTTCTGGGATGGGAAGATGTATGTTTTTCAGGAGCTTAGAGGCAGGCAGAGCAGGGGCCAGGTGTGTTTCTGGCCCAGCAGGTTCTGCAAAGGCAGGCCTGAGAAGGGCAGGGACTTCCAGCTGGCCTTTGAAAGGGAGGAAGGCATTAATCACATGGGAGGAGTTGTGGGAGGAAGTGCAATTTCTAGGAGGTGGGGCACAAGCCTTTGGTGGTGCTTCCACAATGGATTGAAGCAAGAAGCGTCCCTCCCCTCGAGGGCTCGCCTCTCAGGAAACTGGGGGCGGGGGTGGGGAGGGCTCTCTGACCTGAGTGATACAGCTATTTTGATTTATTTATTTATTAAGTATACAGTGTTTTGCCTGCATGTGTGCCTGCACACCAGAAGAGGGCGCCAGATCTCATTCCAGGTAGTTGTGAGCCACTGTGTGGTTGCTGGGAATTGAACTCAGGACCTTTGGAAGGGCAGGCAGTGCTCTTAGCTTCTGAGCCATCTCTCCAGCCCTGATACAGCTATTTTGAAGGAAAGATGAGGAATTCCCTACAGACCCCTACTCTCAGCTAAGCATTCAGTTCTAGAAGTCTAAGTCATAAGACCCCCAAATTAAGACTGACTCATGTTGTCCTTCGTTGGCATCTTACTTGTAATTTCCTCCCTCTTTTCCTACATTCCGTCACTTTCCCACTAGATTATAAATTCTGAAGGGACCATGTTTAGTCGTGCTGGTTTCCTGATCTGGCACACAGTAGGGCCTCAGCTAGCACCTAGGAATTGCTACATCTAAGGAACATGAGGTGCCATTCTCCATTGGTGTGTCTTGGGGCATGTGGCAACTGTAGTTGTTTCCCCCACCCATGGGTCTGTATTTGCTAAGCCCCTTTGGGCAGATGTAAAGAAGGGTCCTACTATGCAAAGAGGAAGAGGTCAAAGGCAAATTGAGCCAAGGTTAAAGTAAGTTGTAGTTAACCACAAAAAAGAATGAAGGCCCTTGTGAGTGACTGGGGGCCCTTCTGTCACTTGTTTGTCCTCTCCTTGAGCATACTCTGTTCTGGGAACATCCCATATGCGATTCTGTTTAACCCCTAGCCCTGCAGAGCAGTAGCTTTCCTGTCAGACTTGAGGAAACAGCATGGGCTTGGTGGGATCAAGTCACTTTCTTAAGGTCACACACTAAGTACATGCCAGTGCTGAACTGGGTTACTAGTCCTTTGTCACAGCAGCTGTCTTCTGGGCGCTCCCCGAGCCTTTATAGCTGGTGGAAAAGGGCTAGCGGTGCCTGGCAGAGTCAACCAAACTGAAATATTCCCTTTGAACCAACAACACGCTTCAGTTGACATTAGATGTAGGATCCTAGGTCAGTGGTGCTGTTTTGGGCTCATGTGCTCCTCCTCCTTCCTCTCCTCTTTCTCCGACTCTTCCTAACCCTTAGCACTGCAGCGCAGGACTGCCCTACGTGTCTCATCACCATATCATCCCATCAGCCTCCCTTTTATCACAGCTGCTGTTAGCCCACCCCTTACCCCATCACGCCTGGTTTGTCTTGATTTAGAGTCTTGTTAGCTGTTTGCCTGTAATTCCAATCTGTTGAAATCCTTCTGAGCCTTGGTTCTGTCATTCTCTTTGTCATCGCTCATTTCTTTATCCATGGATCATCACCCACCCATCAGACACTGGTGTGAATTGGGCAACCGCCCCGGGGTATTTGTATGCAGCTCGCCCAATCTGACACACAGGAGAATGCTTCTGTGAACACGGGTGTAGTATTGTCTCTGTTTTACAGGCAAGAAACAGACTCCGATGAGGCCTGGTGCCTATCTCTTTGCTATTGTCTTGTGTGGGTTTTGTGGCGATCTGCCTTCAGCTGTTTATAATGTCTGACAGCCTCTCATGTGCCCCAGGTTGGCTTCAAACTCACTGTGTAACCAAGGATGGCCTCGAATCCCTAACCCCTCTGCCTCTGCCCCCTTAGTCTCTTGATTCTATTTCTTGTGTCAGTCATAAAGGCACTGGACACGTCCTACCCATTTTCCAGGCCTTATAAGTCTGTGACTGCCGGATGGAGAGGAATTGGGGCTAAAATCCAAGTGCGTGCACGCGTGCTCCTGTGTGTTAAACCAGTGCTGCTGATCATTGCTATTGGGAGTCCACTTCTGTTACCGAAAGCCCTGATGACTGCAGTGATAACTAGTATTCTAATGATGGTAAAAAAAAAATATATTTATTTATTTATTTTGGGCTTGGCAGCAAGGATATCCCTTAACTCTGTTCTCTTAAGAGAGATTGTTGTATTTTTCTGTGTGTAGCTTTCCCTGCATCTATGTCTACGCTGACATTCCTGATGTCAGTGAAAGCTGGAACTGGATTAACTCCATTCGCAATGCCCCCTTGTCCTTAGATATTTTCTATGTATGCTGAGTTTCACATTTCCAGAGTATTTTTCCGGTATTATGGCCATCTGACCCAGCTGTGGTTCCCTTAACCCTGTTAGTTCACAATCCATGGACTTTTGGTGATTGAGGAAATGCAAACTATGATGTCATTTACAATCACAGAAAATTTGGGCCTGAATTCTAGATATAGGGGTGAAGAGATGGCCGAGCTTGTTGTACAAACAGTGTAGTCCCCATCAAGCGTAAGGATCAGCACAGAGTTTCTGTTCATTGGTCAACCAACCAGGCCAGGCAGTCTGTGAGCTCCACCTTCAGTGAGAGACCATGTCTCAAATAATAAAGTGGAAAATGATGAAGAAAGACATGTGGCATCGACCTCTGGCCTCCACACATACACATGTACACATGTACCTGCACACATATATGCATACACCCACATGAACGTGAACATATGCCACACGCACGAAAGACTCTAGTTGCAATAAAGTCAAGGATTTTTTTCTTAAACCTTCTTGGTGCTGGTTTCAGGGCGATGGGTTCTGAGATTCCACAAGTCAGAGATGCCAAGCGATGTCCCCTGCTAGCCCTGGTGATGCCTGTGAACACGTTGCTTCCTCCGGCCCCCTTTTGCAGCCTCTGGCCTCATGCTGCTGTCTCCGTGTGTCACATCTGTTCCTGATCATCCTGCCTAGGCTCCTCTTTTAAGCAGTGATGAAGGCCCAGGCCCCCATGGCCTTCACCTGTCTATTCTTTTGCTTGTATCTGGCTCACTTCTTATCCATACTGAACTCTTTGATTGGCAGCTGCCTTTCTTTGCTGTGTAACACTCTGATGGCACAAATTCTGGGGGTGGGCAAAGAGGACAGGATAAACACAAACACGGACATGCAGAATTAATCTAAACCTTTATGCAGCAGAAGCGCAGTAGCCATGGGCCACATGTAGTTAATGAGCTACTTTGTTTTGCTTTTTAAACATTTTTATTGAAATATTATTGACATATAAAACCCTGTGTATATTTAATATAGATGATTTTATTAGTTTGGGGACAATCGTGCTCGTGCAAGGTCATCACACTGACAGTGCTTTTGATGTATCCGTCCCTTTCCAAAATCTTTCCATGTACTTAGTATTGTTATCTTATGAGTGGTAGAAACACTCAGCACAGGATTTAGCCCTTTAAATAGTGTAACTGGAAGATAAAGTACCACTAGCTATGCAGGAGATCGCCAGGGCTTAGAATATGTGGTGGTGTAACGGAAGTGTCTGTTGTCTATCAACTTTCCGTTTTCTTTTTCCTCCGACCCTCTGAAACCACCGTTATATCTTCAGCTCCCACATTCTTGACTTTTCTTAATTTCACATATACTTGAACGTATGTGTTATCTTTCTCTCTGTGCCTGGCTACCGCACTTAACACTATAGCTCATGTATTAAGTTCTTAAAGGTATCTGCTCAGAACAGTGCTAACTAAGGCCAGATGTTGAATTTTGAGCACTTAGTATAAAAAAGAATGTAAAAAGTTTAATAACGTTTTATACTGGTTACATGCTGAAATAAATGACAATTTGGGAACACACGGGGCTTAATAAAATATTATCAAAATTAGTCCCATCTGTTGCATTTTATTCATTTTATAATTCTTGAAAATGGACCTATTCTAGGGTAGGGGTTTAGATTTATAGAAAAATTATATTACTGGTAAGTAAAGTAAAATTCATACTTTATTCAGATTTTTATAGTTTAAAAGATAATTCAGGTTTTTTGTTTTGTTTCTTTTCTTCTTCTTCTTCTTTTTTTTTTTTGGGTCTATTCCTCTCCTCCTTCAACTCCTCCAAGATCTTCCCCATCTCTCTACCCTCCTAGCTTCGTGCTTTTTCTCTCTTGTTTTAAGAACCTCAAACGTCCCCAAAACAAAAACAAACAAACAAACAAACAAACAAAAAGGCTTAAAAAAAGAGCAAACAAAACAAAACAAAACAAAAAACCAGGAGTTCATTTTGTGTCGGCCCTCTACTCCTGGGCATGGGGCCCTGGAGGGCAGTTGATAAACCCAGTGACACTCCATTAGAGGGAAATTATTTTCCCTTTCCCAGAAGATAAATTGCAGACAGCTTTGTGGCAGGACTTTGTGTCCAGCTCCCCTTCTCAGAGCCGGAAGGCTGTCTGGCTTGAGCTTGTGCAGGTCTTGTGTGTGCTCTCACAGTCTTTGCGAGTTCATACATGAACCAGCTGTTGTGTCTGAAAAGGTCTTGTTGCCTTGACATCATCCACTGGACCTCTCTGTCACGCATGGCTCTCACTGTTTTTTTCACTTCCTCTTTAGGATAGATCCTTGAGCCTTGAAGTTTTCGTTGTTGTTGTTCATCTGACCTCTTCTCTTCTGGAGGCTCACTGGCCATGCCGTACTGTGTGTGGCTGTGGTGTCTCCACAGGCCCCTGTGGCTGTGAAAGTTATCTCTTGATACCTTGTGTTTTTGACAGCCTTAACAGGTTTCAGAAGTACTGCCCAGGCAGTTTGTAAACCAGCCCTCCTTATGACTTGTCTGACTTAGTTCCAGCGTATGCAACAGCATTAGAATCATTCTCCTGAGTCAAGCAACTGCATCAAGGAAGGCAACGTGCTTACGTTCACTCTCCTTTGCCTTTCGTGTTAGAGACTGCTAATGTCCAAACGTGCTTAGATCAGCGCCTTGCCATCCAGTGCTTTTGAGGAATTTGCTTTACACATGTGCAATATAACTAGCTTTAAAAAAAAAAAACACGTTCATAGCTGGAGAGATGGCTGAGTGGCTAAGAGCACTGGCTGCTCTTCCAGAGGATCCAGTTTGATTTCCAGCACCCACATGGCAGCTTAAGCTGTGAATTCAGACGCAGAGTTCTGATGTTCTTCTCTGGCCCCTGTGGGTACCAGCCACACACAGTATACAGACAACCACACACAGCACACAGACAACCACACACAGTATACAGACAATCACACACAGCACACAGACAACCACACACAGTATACAGACAATCACACACAGCACACAGACAGCCACACACAGCACACAGACAGATAACCACACACAGCACACAGACAGCCACACACAGCACACAGACAACCACACACAGCACACAGACAGCCACACACAGCACACAGACAACCACACACAGTACACAGACAACCACACACAGCACACAGACAACCACACACAGTACACAGACAACCACACACAGCACACAGACAACCACACACAGTACACAGACAACCACACACAGCACACAGACAGCCACACACAGCACACAGACAGATAACCACACACAGCACACAGACAGCCACACACAGCACACAGACAACCACACACAGCACACAGACAACCACACATAGCACACAGACAACCACACATAGCACACAGACAGACAGCCACACACAGCACACAGACATGACTGCAGACAAAACACCCATGCACACAGAAAATATCATGCTGTACCTTCTACCTGCACATTCTCCCCTCATTCCAAACGATTTTAAAATCTGCGTGCACTAACGATCCCTCGAGGTTCTGCTCAGGCCATGGCACTTTGGTAAATTTAGTGTCATGAATTCACATCTGTAAGACCATGCAGGACAGCTTCATGCCTTAAAACATCCCCTGTTTTACCTAGTCACACCTGCCCCCACACTGAAACCTGAAAATCTTTTGTTATTAGTACCATTAGTGTTAATTATCTTACTATCATATAGTTTTTTCTTTCCTTTTCTGGAATGTCATATAATTGGAATTAAACAGTTGGTAACCCTTTAAGATTGACATCTTTTTTTTTTGTCAATATGCAATTAAGGCTTAAAAAAAACTTGATAACTCACTTCTTTTTAAACACCAAATGATATTTCATTCACACACCAGTTTTTTAAAAATCCATTTAACTTTGGAATGGCATTGTTGTTATATCCGTTAAAAAAATCATGTGTGTGAGTCTTTTGTCTGAAGACAAAATACACTGTATACCGTGTGAAGGCCTGGTGCCTATGGAGGGTTTTGGAATTGGGGTTACAGATTGCTGTGAGCCACCATGTAGGTGTTAGGAACCTAACTTGGGTCCTCTGTAAGAGCAGCAAGTGTTCTTAACTGTTAAGTCATCTCTCCAGCCCTACATCTAGGTTTTTACAGTTACACATAAAACTTCTCTAAATATTTGTTTGAAGGTTTCCATAGGCACATAGCATTTCAAGTTTTTAGATGGGTCCCTAGCAATATAACTGCTGAATTTACCTCCATAGGTAATTGCTGAACTGTCTTCTTAAAGACACGTAACATATTTTGTTTCCACCAACAATAGGTGATGACTTTCATTTCTTTTCTTGTGCACCAGCACTTGGTGTCAGTCTTTTGAGTCTATCTATTCTAAAAGATGTGCAGTGGTATATCACTGGTGTTTTAGTTTGGAATCCCCTAATGGCAAATGACTAATGTGTTTTAGTCTGAATATGTATGTGTGGACACATACATGTGTATGAAGAATGTTTTCAGATATTTTGTTAACTCCTTACGTGGATTATTTGTTTACCTATCATTGGCATCTTTTATTTTATTCTTTGGAAATGTATTACATGTATACAGTGTGCTTTGGTCATACGCACTCACATCCCCTCCCTCCGTTTCCCCGTGAGTCCCTTCAACACATCCCCCTCCCAGCCTCACACCCTTTAGTCTTTTTAATAACTCACTTAGTCCTAACTTTGCTGCTCATATATGCTCACACGTGCATGGATGTAGTGTCATTCACTGTGACCTGGGCACCGTCCAATTGGCTACCTGTCCTGAAGAGAAACAGTTCTCCTTCCCTCAGCTTCCATTAACTGCCAATAGCTCCTCAGCCAGGGAAGCTCGGGGAGCCCCTCCCCCATCTGCACTGGACATTTTAACCGGCTTGGCTTTCTGCAGAACTTGCGCAGGTGACCACAGCGACCATGAGTTCAGCACGTCATGCTGTGTCCAGGGGCTAGCATTTCACTACACCACCCCATGTCCTCTAGGTTTTACATTATTTTTAATATATATATATAATTAATTTATTCATATTACATCTAAATTTTTATCCCATCCCTTGTATCCTCCCATTCTTCCCTCCCTCCCATTTCCCCCTTACTCTCCTCCCCTATGACTGTGACTGAGGTTTTACATTCTTTCTGCCCCTTCTTCCTTGATGTTCCCTGAGCCTTGGGGGGTTGTGATAAATGTCCTGTATATGGCACCCATAGCCACTTATTCTCCATGCTTTGAACAGTTCTGAGTCACTACACTAACCACTGCCCTCTGCAATAAGAAACTTCCTGACCAAAGTTGAGAGCACAGCAAACCTGTTGGCACAAGGAGCTAAGGCAACGGCCTTTACCATCAGTCTGTAGGAGTTATTTGCATATTTTGTGGGTAGGCCCTTTATTAGATAAGCTGTTTTACAAACATTTCCTCCCAGTCTGTTGCTTGCCTGTTCATATTTAAAACATAGTTTGTAGAATAGAAGTTTATAAAATTCAACCAAGTTCAACTTGCCAGTGTTTTTTCCTTTATCTCAGAGCTTGTTTCCATGCTCACGGGCACCTACATTCTCTTCTGTTTTCTTCCAGAAGGTCTGTAGTTTTGTTTTCAAAGCTATGACTTATTTTGAACTAATTTCTGTGAAAGGTACACGTGTCTAGGATCATTTTTGTGTGTGTAAAGCATCTTATGATTCCAGGACAATTTCTTAAAAGGATTATCATCTTTTCTATTTGAATTGCTTCTGCTCCTTTCTTAGGGCAGTCTGTAGTATACTGGGCTGTTTTTCTGTTCTTTCAGTGTTATCACACAGTTTTGATTAATGTAGCTTTCTAACATGTCTCAAAATTAAACAGTGTTAATCATTTAAGATTTTTTTTTCCTCCTGCAGTATAGTATATTGTCTCTTCTAGGTCTTTTTTCTTCCTCTATAAATTTTTAAATCCATTTCTCAATATGGACAAACCAGCTTTTCTGAGATCTTGACTGGTTTGCATCAAACCTATAAATCAAGCTGGGAGGCCGGAGGCCTTAACTACACGGAGCCTGTCAGTTCTGCCATATTCTGCATATAAATCCTGTGCGTGTTTACATCAAAACTCAGGGATCTTACGGATTTTATTATTGTTACACATTATACTGTTTAACTTTCAGGTTTGGATTTTTTCGTGACTGGTACACAGCAGCAGAGCAGTTGGCGTTTATTAGCACCCCGTGACTTGATTTTATTTCCTAGTTCCGGGGTTTGTGATGATCCTTCGGGATTTTCTGCACAGCCGTCCGCAGTTGGTGAAACACTCAGGTTGCCTCTCCTTCCTGGTCTGTGCAGCGCATCTCTGGCTCTCATCAGCACACACTGTGTTCCTACTCAGCAGGGTTGATCCACACGGCCCCTCCGCTTAGACGCGTGATTATGACTGGCAGGGCTGCAGGGGCAGGGCTGCAGGGGCAGGGCTGCAGGGGCGGGGCTGCAGGGGCAGGGCTGCAGGGGCGCAGACTGCTTCTGCCTCCTGTATCAGGGCATTCCGAAACTGGAGGCACAGAAGCATTTCCCATGTGGACTTGAAATGACACGTAAGCATAGAAGCGAAGGCTCGTACCTAAGGGCAAGTGTGGACAGTGGTGTTTCTGGAAAGCAGCTCTAGAGTGATTGGATGTCAATGTTCTCGCTGCCGTTTTTATCTGGAGAGTAATAGAGAAGCAGGCCGGGGCTGACAGTTCTGATGCAGCTTTGAATGTGTACGTTTGCTTCTTCGTGTGGTATCTGTGTGAATGAACACATGCAGGTGTGCGACAGCCAGAGGAGGGTATCCAGGGCCTTGTTTGGTTACTCTGGACCTTACTCCTCTGAGATGGGGGTCTCTCCACGAACCTGGGGCCCCACTGATCCACCTGCCTCTGTTCCCCACAGCATTGGTGCTAACAGGTGCATACATAGCCTTGCCCAGCTTTTTACATGCACACTGGGGATTTGAACCCAGGCCTCCAAGCTTGTGCAGAAAGCGCTCTAACCTGATGAGTCATGTCTCCAGACTTCTGATCACTTTATTAGTTCCTGGATCAGTAGCCAGAAGTCCAAGTTCACAAGCCTTACTCAGTTCTCTTTAGCAGAGGCAAGCCAAGGCCGGGGTGGGGGTGTGGGGGGGTGAGGGTGGGGGGGTGGCCCTGCAGGAGCATGTGCTGTTCCTCTGGCTTCTTCGCCTACATCTTATCAAGTTCCTCCACAGTGCCTTTCTTCTGCCTACCTGGAATATCAAAATTTACTGTCCTTTTCTGTTTCTCCTCTACTTTTTCTACAGATTATCTCACCCACAGTCACAGCTTTACCTACACAGATGCCGCTTTATTCTGCGGATTCAGCCAAGATCCTTCTTTGAGTGCCCGATCTCTTTATACAATGAACTTTGCAATGAAAATCCCAGTTCTCACAATTCAACAGTACGCATACTTTTTTCTTTAATTCATCAAAAGCCTTATCCCAGCTAGAAAACTCCATGTCAGTCTTTCCCTCTTCTTCATCCACACCGAGAGCAGGAAGCTGCACTGTTACTGGTTCAGCAGCTGTACTTTGGATCCAAACGAGACTGGGACCAAATCTAAGCTTTTCTCCAGATCTGCAAGATGAGATGCACACGTTCGTCACCTAGAAGGCCGCTGTGGGGAGCAGATGCAGTGGTGTGGCTGGAGTGCCCATTGGCAGCCGAGAGCATAGGCACACACTAGTGCACATTGACTATGGTTCACACCTGCTAGTTGCAAGCCTTAGGGCTTTGATCTTAGAAAAGGCTCCTGACTGCAGCCTCTCCCTTATTTCCCGTGCTGTGGCCAGAGTTATGCTCCCATCAATCTCACTCATGTGCCTTATTTATTATGTTACTGGCTTTTCACTTTTCACACTGCTCATGCAGCAGTTTCTTAAAACAAACAAACAAACAAAAACCAAAACAAAAGCAACTATCAGTCAAACGAACAGCACAGTGAGCTTCTCAGGACCTAGCGTCTTTGCTACTTACAGAATAAAATCAAAACTTGTGTTGGTGCGCCAGGCTCCTCACAATCCGCACTGAGGCCTTCGCAGCACATGCCTCCCTTCTCTGTCCTGCTTCCTTAATGACTCAGCCAGTACGTGTTTTCTGGATACAGCCGACATCATAGGCCAGTGCCTCTGAATGGGCTTTGACAGCTTAATCTCTCCTGAAACCCCAGGACAGCACCCACCCCTCCATCCTCAAGATAGAGATCCCTAATTAAGGACCCTGAGAACTCCTGCTTTTCCTGATGGGCTGGGATGTTGGCTCATGTTTCTCAGTCAGTCATCAGTTAAGAGTTTTGTAGAGCTTGCAGTTCTCTCTTACTCTGAGAGGTGCTCTTAGGCCCCAGGTGATCAATAAGCTCTGGTGGAGTGGTTAACGCACTTGGGCTCCTGAAGTGCTAGCACCTGTGGGCCATCGTTTCCTCAGAATTGATTCTAGGTGTAGTATAGGATAGTTTCTCAAGCTTGCGTGAGTTGCTTCATAGCTTGGGAAAGTCAGATGAATTTCATAATGGATAGAGACAAAAAAGCCCTCTGGTGAACGCTGCTTAAAGCCTGATTCTCAAACCCTGTATGAGCCCAGCCAAGGACGGTGGAGTTTCTGCTCTGGGGGTCTTTGCCCAGGAACTGCTTTGTAACATCCAAACTGGCTCCCAGATGAGGGCTTTCTCCCTCCCTCCCTTACCCTGTACCCTTGTATTCTGCTGTTGCAGGTTTTCTTTGAAGTTAAAGTGATGACTATATATAAGAAAAATAGAAATGGAAACATAGAATTGGCATCTTTGGATAGATTAACCTTGCTGAACCTGAGTTTCTTCACCTTTTGCCTTTAATAAGGTTGCTGAGGGAAGACCATTGCTCCCCACAGTGATGGATTTAACAAAATAAATTGTTTTGCATCTCTTGGTATTTTTTTTTTAAAGAACACATGATCTAAAAGAGACTATTACCAGATAACTCTCAATATATGCCTGCATGAAGAAGCTGAGGTCCCCTCAGCACAGAATCTGCAAACTCAAGCTGTCTCAGTTCAAAAGCCAATGTCCTTTTCTCTGTTTGTGCTATTTATATACTCCCAATGTCCATCCGTGATACAGGAACATGCTATGCTGACTTTGTGGAATATGTACTAAGCATTTAAACTCTAGGTAGAAAATACCCATCAGTCACAAGGCTCGCTGTGCTGCAAGACTGCAAGACAGAAAAGAAACTCCCCTGGGTGGAAAGTCCATCATATGAAACATGGGTGTAATTCTTTAACCAACCAGCAGAGGGCAGGTAACGTCTATCTGGATTCAGGTTGTGTAGGGTACAGGTGGCCCGCGACTCCAGTGGGTCAAACTGAGACCACAGAGCAATGAAGACGAGCTTCTTTTACCTAAACAGGCATTATGGCTGCGTGGAGTGGTGTTTTGTACTCTTATTTTTCAGAGTGCAAGATGTTGAGTGAATCCCAGATCTAACTGTTGTTCACTCTCATTTTAGACTCCCACTGTTACATCACACTGACTCTTTCTTAGATTTGACAGTAAAACAAAAACCACATTTCAATAAAAAATATTTACTCGTGCGTGTTTCTGCCTCCTATGTAACCAAAGGATTTTCCACCCCCATTGAGATTCTCGGAAACAGCGAAGCCACCGCCTTCCTCTTCAGGAACCGCTTCAGCAACAAGAGTAATGCAGGGGACTTTACAGTAGGTTTTGGGAGAAAGTTAAATCCACACTCCTAACCCTTACCCCATCTCCATTTGGATAGGTTCCACTTGAGAAGCCACTGGTGCTGTCCCGTGGGTTGAATTCGTTTGAACTGCATCTCGTTCTTGTGGACAGACTGAGGATATCTCACAGGAATCTGTCAGTTCTTGCACTCAAAGGATTTGCTTCCAAGAGGGCAAGTCCTTAGGAATCCAGCTGGCTCCTTTTCTTGCTCTTCAGCAAGTGCTCACTTGGCCTTTTCTGCCACGAGCGGAAACAGTACACGGCCTTCACCAGAACCTGAGTAGATGCCAATTACTATAGTTTTCAACTTTCAAACCTCCAGGATGGTGAGCCAAATAAATCCGTTTCTGTTCTTAATGTAAATTAACCAGTCTTGGTATATTCTATTATAGTAACTGAAAAGCAGGCTATGACTGACCACAATGGAATACAGTTAGAAATTAGTAATACATTGTCTACCACTTTCATAATTATTTAGAAGTTAGCTGTCCTGCTCCTAATAACTCATAGACTAAAACAAATGTTGCAAATCACATTATAATATTTACATGAGTGATAACGGGAGCAAGGTTTTACTAGTTAACCCACAGACAGCTAAACGTAGATGGAGAATGTGACGAACCCACGTGACGGTGAGGCAAAAACCGCCAGCACTGGAAACCCTGAGGCGTCACTTTGGGAAATGGATAGTGTCCACCAGAGCTTGACGTACAAAGATCTTGCAACTACAGAAGAAGATACTGTGACAGTGATCTAAATGTCAAACAGTAACAGTAAAGTGTGTTTTGCTTGGAGCTGTATGGCTGGAGAATGAATAGGTAAGTATGTATAATATCATAAAAGTAACAAAGTACATAAGAAGCCGCACACCAGCTGCTCAAGGATGGATGGTAGCAACATAGAAAAAAAATACATTCAGGCTCAAGAAATGGCTCAGGAGTTAAGAAAAATTCATTTCCTACTGCTTGACCCCCTCGGAGAAATACTAATTAAACAAACAAACAAAAACTACCTCTGCATTTATAAGAATGAAAACAAACCATACAAGAGGTACAGTACCTGGATGGAACATCAAAGTAAGAAAAGATACACAGTAGAAAAGCCAGTTTCACATTCTCTATGATGCTCTCTCCAAGTCCCAGGCAGCACCCCAGAAAAATGTGCCCCTTCTTGGGAGTATGAGAAGGAAATGAGCTCCAGACTTTGCCTCAGACTTCAAAACCTGCATTTCTTCTATAAAATCCAGTACCTCATAGGCCCCACAACTCTAGGCTGGGACCTACGGACTCTAAGCCTGCCTGGACACCAAGCCCCTTGGCACGGTAAGCCAGAACAAAATCCTAAGGGTAAGGAGCCCATAGGCAAGAAACTGCTGATGTTTCGTTAAGTGGGTATGTTAAGCCTGTCAAATTTCCTTTTAAAGGTTTGTGTTTATGACCGTAAGTTACCGCTGTTGTCATCATGTCTCCTTGTCCTCCTTCTGTGGACAGCATTTACTCCAGAGATTCATAACTGGTCAGTTTCCCAAGGATAACCGACTATCACTGTGGCACCATGGCCCAATGGTTAGCCACAAATAGAAGAAAATAAAAAGATATCTGGTAACATCCTTTGAGACTCAGAAAACATTGCGAAAGAGGGGAAGGAAAGGCCGGAAGAGCCGGATGCAATACTGGGGTCTTCCTGAGCTACTCAAAACTGATGCGTTTTCTCCATGAGGAAAAAGGGAGTATCACAAGACTTGAGAAGTTAATGAAACTTACAAGGTTGAAGAATGCTATGGATACCTAGTGGGCTCAAGGAGCTCACCAGGATCAGGAGGCTGTGAAAGTTTATAAGGCCTCAAGACTATCGCTGGGAGACAAGGAGAGTCTCCTGAGCAGAGCTGCCTATGTGCTGCGCACGGGAACTCTAGGGACGCAGCTCCTATGAATCATCCCCTCCAGTGGCATGAGCTTCTTGGTGCTGCAGCTAGATTGAGTCATGCATGCTTCTGTAGGTAGCACCCCACCACCCCAATTCATTGGTTTCCCTTGGTTGGAAACATTGCCTTGGTCTGTTTGTTGGTCCCCTCTTGTGAACAAACAAGTACTTGCTCACTCTTGAACAAACAGATATGACTCAGTTATCCCCAGAAAACTCACACAACAGTATTTGTGTTTGAATTGAACCTGACTGGAAATGTTTTACACTCTTGTACCTCAATATTTGTGTCTTGGACCAGTGAGATTGCTCAGTTTGTAAAGCTGCTTGCCTCTGAGCTTGACTTGGGTTTAATCTCTGGAAGGAGAGAAATGACACATGAAAGTTGCCTTATGTTCCTCACACATGCACTGTGGTAGGCGCACACAGTAAATAAATAAAACACAACATACTAAAAAATATCTATATCTTCCTTTAAATTTGTAAAGTTATCTCTTTTTTTGGTTGTTTGTTTTGTTTTTCAAGATAGGGTCTCTCTATGTTATCTTGGCTGTCCAGACTCGCTTTGTAGACCAGGCTTGCCTCAAACTCACAGTGATCCACCTGCCTCCACCTCCTGAGTGCTGGGATTAAAGGTGTGCGCCACCATGCCCTGCTTTGTAAAGTTTTCTAAAATTCTATTTCTTTTCATTGCAAATCCCTGCAAATGAAGCATTTTCTGTTTTTATGGTGTGACTGTTTGAGCGTGGCTCCTATAGACTCTTGTATTTGGATGTTTGGTTTACACTATTGGAACTGTTTGGTGAGGATTAGGAGGTGTGGCCTTGTTGGAGGAGGTGTGCCATTGGGGGTGGGCATTGAGGTTTCTAAAGCCAACTTCAGGCCCTTCGGGTCTCTCTCTTTGCCTCCTGCTTGTGGATCAGACGTAAGATCTCAGCTGTTACTCAAGCATCATGCTTGCCTGTCTTCCACTGTTCTTACTGTGATGGTCATAGACTGACTCATCTGAGCCTGTGAGCAAGCCCCTAGCTACACGCTTTCTTTCATAAGTTGCCTTGGCCGTCATGTTTCTTCAAAGCATTAGAAAAGTAAATAAGACAAATGGTGATCCTTAAAACTCTATGACTCCAGATGACTCACAAAACAGATTATTACCATTGCTATTGGTTCATGTCAGAACTGGACGGTATTTCTGAAGATCTAACATCTGTAAGCTGTGGCATATAAAGAAATCAGGATGAAACTAGGTTGTGAATTCTTTCCCTGGTAGCTGGCTTTCACAATGACAGAAAGATGCCATATAGGCTGATGGTGCAAAGCCATCAGTAGCAATCCTTGTCAGCAGAGGATTCTGCATGCTACACTGTCAACATGTACCTACTGATGCAATAACAGCACAATTGTTATGTGTGACACCAACTGATTTCCAGTTAAATTCAAGAACCCCAACATAAGGCCACAAACTGAGAACCAAATGGTCAAATACATAAGACTATTTTTTTTTAATTTGGGCCAACATATATATGTTCACTTTTATTCCTACAACTGCTTATTTCTGTTTGGTGTTCCTACTCGTATCATTTAGAGATCTAGCATCTACATAGATGGATTGTTTCTATTTCAAGAAGGTTTAAAGGTTGGTTGGCAGACACACTAAATCTGTTAGAAGGAAAAGTGGGGAAGAGCCTTGACACAGGTACAAATTCTTGAACAGAACACCAATAGCTCAGGCTCTAAGATCAACAATTAACAAATGGGACCTTGTTAAACTGAAAAGCTTCAGTAAGGCAAAGGACATTGTCAACAGAACAAAGTGACAGCCTACAGACAGGGAGAAGATCTTCACCAACCCTACATCTGGCAAAGGGCTAATATCCAAAATACACAAAGAACTCAAGAAATTAAACACCACCAAACCAAATTATCCAATTAAAAAATGAGGTACAGAGATAAACAGAGAATTCTTAACAGAAGAATATCAAATGGCCAAGAAGCACTTAAAGAAATGTTCAACATCCTTAATTATGAGGGAAATGCAAATCAAAGCAACTCTGAGATTCCATCTTACACCTACCAGAATGGCTAAGATAAAAAATTCAAGTAACAGCACATGTTGGAGAAAGATGTGGAGAAAGGGAAACACTCCTTCTTTGCTGCTGGGAGTGCAAACTTGTACAACCACTTTGGAAATCAATCTGGTGCTTTCTCAGTAAGATGAGAATAGTTTTACCTCAAGACCCAGACATATCACTCCTGGCCATATACCCGAAAGATGCTCCACTGTACAACAAGGACACTTACTCAACTATGTTCATAGTAGCTTAATTTGTAATAGCCAGAATCTGGAAACAACCTAGATGCCCCTCAGTCGAAGAATGGATAAAGAAACTGTGGTGCATTTACACAATGTAGTAGTACACTAGGACTCCACCCAGCAAGGGATTGGGGCAGATGCTGGGACTTGCTGCTGGACTCTAGGTGGAGGGTTGAGACTGGTATTGAAGAATGGGGGGGAGGATGGAAGAAGTGTTCAGAAACTTCATAAGGAGACCATCAAACCTGGGGGATCTGGATCCAGGGGCCTGCACAAATTGTTGCACCAACCAAGGACAATGCATGCAGTGAACCTAGACCCCTTGCTCAGATATAGTCAGTGGACAGCTCACTCTCCAAGGTTGTGTGGGGAGCGGGGACTGCCTCTGACAAGAACTCTGGTGCTCCCAATTTTCTCACCTCCCCTTCATGTGGAGACCATGCAGACACACAGAGGAAGGGGATGTAGTCTATCTGGATAAAACCTAATGTGGTCAGAAGGTGGGGGAGGAGGCCCCTGTCGAGGGTCTAGGGGAGGGCAATAGGGCAGAAGGAGGAGGGAGGGGGGGAACCGGAAGATACAAGCGAGGGGATAACAATCAGGATGTAATATGAATAAATTATAATAAAAAAGAAATAAGGTTGCTTGGTTTTTCAAGTGTGTGTGTGTGTGTGTGTGTGTGTGTGTGTGTGTGTGTGTGTGTTGGTGCTCAGTGGCTTGAAAGAACACTGCTCCAAACATAGCCTACATGGCTTTGGTGAAAGGACTTGCGAACACTCCACAACAATGTTTTAACTATATGTGCCACCCATGGATAAAGGCTTGGCTAAAAGTCCTTTACACTAACCCTTTATTGGATAAGCTGTTTTCATTATTTATGAAATTGAATCAGTGATGAGTTTCACCGAATTCAATTGCTGTTCTAGTTCTGTATATCAGTCTCTTGCCCATTTCTGTGACCGGGATGAAAACACTATCGAGACCATTTGTTTAGGGTTTTTTTTTTACCACATACAGCCTTCTGAGTGTCTAGTGACTTCTAACACAAAAGGACACTGGGGTATTAGGGTACCCATATGTTTAACTCGCCACACAAGGGTCTTAGCCTATTAAAAAGCTTCTCAAACTTTTCTAAACCCACATGAAACTCTTTTCCATCAATTTGTGCAAAGGATACGCAACATGGGCAAGGTGGTATATGAAAAATTGCTCTAAGGATACTTACATCTCTCTAACATTGACAGGAACAGATTGCTGTAGGATTTTCTCAATAACTTTGTTGGTTATCATATATGTCTTTCTCTAACACCATAGAATAATTTTACACCTGCCTGGCCTCTGTTCCTAATGTACATTGATCCCCAATCCTTGCTCCTATATCTACAACTGTGTACCTTTCAAGTGCTTTTCTAAATCTTCAAAGCACAGACATATTAGCGTCATGTAATGGAATCTTTCTTCTGAGGCTGGGAAGGATGACCAAGCAAGGGCCTGCATCACCATGCCACGCCAAGCAGCACGACTGGGGAGGCAACATTGGTGGAGTATTCAGGAAGTCCACTGCCAACTGTCGTAAGTGCACGCAGGGTGATCTCGGGACTCAGCAGCTGTGGGAATACTGAAAATGAGGGACTAACGTGATCCAGCGCGGCACGAAGAGATCCCGGCCTGTGTCTGAAAGGAGGCAACGCTGAAGGCTGCAGCGTGGATCGAGGACACTAACTTTCTTAGCTCTCTGAAATCCAGTTCTGCTGGAGTGTCCTGGCTTGTTCACAGGACACCCTGGGATGCTGAAAAGGCTTTGGGATGGGAAATGATTCATATGCTTGCTTTTCTAACTCTTTGCTGATTTCTTCAATTTCATCATAGCCCCCTGGCAATTTGTATTGTTTGATATTCACGGTCTTACTTGGGTTTAGCAATTGTACAAGCTCCCACCTTGCTCAGTGATGAGTGTATCTTTAAAGTCCCTACTCAGGTGAAGCCAACTGTGATATGGAGGGTGTGCCACACCAGTACATCTCCCTGAAACAGAGACCAGTACATCTCCCTGAAGCAGAGGAACACAGACAGTATGTTCCTGTGGCAGAGGATGCTGGGCCATCCCTATGACAGACTTGGCCCTTATGACTGCACAAGTCTGTCTGCGGCTGACCATTGCTTTTGGTGTTTACAAGGTTATTATGGGCTAGAGTGCGCTCACCTCCACCACTCACTAAATCCCATGCTCTACACATTGGTAAGAGATGGATCAACCAAAGCACAGCTCAACAGAATTAGGGGGGGGAGTCAATCAATTTACCCTTTATTAGCAAATTTTATTGAATACACAACAAAGGGGGCATTGAGCAGGATGTCCAAGAGCACGGATGGCTGCAGCGTAAGCCACCGGGCTGTGGTGGAGTGAGTCCCAATGTTTGTGAAGTGCTTTTTATGATGCACCATTTCCACACACAGGCTTCCTGGCCTGTGAGTGAGCACAATCCAAACTGGCCTGTGTCCTTGGGGGAAGATGCACGGGCTACTGTGCATTTCCTCCCAGCTAAGCAACCCCTGCCGTGCCAGTGAAGATCTTGTAAAAGTGGAGGTTCCTGTCCACTGAAGCTCAGTGCTGGTCATAGGCTCTTCTAACAGGGCCTGGCCCGCAACCTGATGGCATTAGGTTATAAAACTGCGCGGCTCTCAGTTTGGAGATAAGGTGTTTTACCATTTGGGATTTCTGGAACAGACTTCCCAAAGATCCTTGATTGGAATCTGTCAGTTTTCTCCCTTCCTATTACGGCTTTTCCTCCACATGGGAGAAACTTTTTCTAGCCCCATCTTTCACTCTTTCAGACGCTTGTGTGAAGTGTTCATCAGGCCGCAAAGCCTTCCAAAGACTCAAAAGCCAAGAATTTGGCTTCTTGTCCTTCCCAAGTGAACTCTGAAGATTTTGTTACATTCCTTTCAGTTACCCAGGCAGCATGTGTTGTCTACTTTATCTTTTTTTCCATTGCCTCCTGAATACTTTAGCACCTTAAAAATTAAATATATATGCTGACCTGTTAACTCAGATTTGCCAAACCTTTCCTGGATCATAAAGACCATACCCCACAACAAAGCCTTTTAAAGCCACGAAAGGTTTATCTCCGTTCCAAGTCACCGATGAATCAAATCCTTTTTTAGATGTCTCCTGGACACAGTTCCACGTGGCACCAGTGAGCTAGGAGTCAAAAACCTCTCTCACACCCACTTCTCTCAGTGTCATCCTCCTTCATCTGTTGTCTTTCAGTCGCTGTTATCCACAGGGACCTCGGCAAACTGGCAGTAACCACGTGTCCCCAATCATTTGTAAAAACCAGTTCATGAGAGATTGTTTTCCCTCCTGTATCCTGAGGTTGCAGCAAAAAAAGTAGAAGTGGAGGAAAGCCACATCGAAATTAACATAAGAAAGATGCCAGGTGGCACAGAAAGATTTGACGCTCCTCCCCGCCCCCCCCCAACAAACAGAGCATGCCCAAGAAAAGCCTATGATATACAAATGCAGAAGAAGGATTACGTACATGACCTATAAAGGGTCATGAATCTCATGATTCAGCCCTCCTGAGTGTGTGATTTTCCCTCAGCTCACTAGCCTACTCACATTCTCAGCGCCCCCTCTCTGTGGTGTGTGTGCGTGTGCGTGTGCGTGTGCGTGTGCGTGTGTGTGTGTGTGTGTGTGTGTGTGTGTAGACAGGATTTCTCTTTATAGCTCTGGGTGACCTGGGACTCACTCTGTCCTAGAACTCAGAGATCTCTACCTGCTCTGCCTCCCAAGTGCTGAGATTAAAGGTGTGGGCCACCACATCTTACATTCCTTCTCCTTAGTAGACTTTATTTCTAACCTGAGTTTCTTCTCCAGTTCTTTGCCCTTCTGCACATGATCCTAGAAGCTACAGGTGTCCCTGGGACACGGATCTGTGGCTTTTAAAAGACAGATGAGTTGTCTTGTTACTGTGTCTCTGTTTCCACAACTGAACCAATCAACCCCCTTGTCTCACAGTCTCATCAAGCAGGTTGCGGGAAGTTCTCATTTACTTAAAGATCTTCCACAGTTCAAGCGGTGCAGATGCAGGATATTCCATAATTATCACAATTCCTTTGTATTGGGCCACTTTTAGAAGTCCTTGTAGACTTGTTGAATCATGGATTTTTCTCTCCCTATTAATGGTCCAACTTGAAGAGTGGCTTCTATCAAGTCTCACTAACTCCTTCCTTATTCAGTGTCTAATTCTTGTCCTAGGTTCCAAGTTTTGGAATCTGAAGAAAAGCTCCTTGGCACAGATTTAACTCCAAAATGTAAGAATGGCAATCCAATACCTCCACTGCATCTGTCATTCCTCCCCTCCCCCCACCCCACCACCCCCACCCCCACCCTCCCCAATCCCGGCTGCCCCGTCGCCCCGCCCCTGCCTCCATTGTCAAACCCAAGGCTCATACAGCAGCAGGATAGCATCTACATTACAAACACTTTCCAGCATATATCTTTGGCTGCCTTCCCCCTCTTTCCCTTGCTCCTCACCTCCCTCCCTCTCCATCCCCCCCACCCCCCATCTCTCTGAGACAGGGCCTCTCTACATAACTCTGGTTGTCCTGGAATTCACTATGTAGAGACTACGCTGGTCTCAAACTAACAGGGATCTACCTGCCTGTGCCTCCCAAGTGCTGGCGTTAAAAGCGTGTGCTACCATACCCGGTTTCATTTTTGTAACTTTTTGAGTTACTTCAGCCAGGTGAGATGCACCTTGAGCCCTGTCAGTTTCCTTAGCTGTCTGTGTCTTGTGAATCTTGCTTTTTCTCTTTCTGAAGCTTACAATTCAGAGGAAGTAACTACATACATACACCAAGCTGTACTACAGACAAACTGTCAAAAACCAAGTACAAAGAGCATCCTGAAAGCAATAAGAAAAAAGAAGCATAAAATAAAAGAGGCTTGTGGTCGTTTGCAGGAGAATGGCTCCGTGGGATCAGATACTTGAATATTTGGTTCCTAGTTAGTGGAACTATTTGGAAAAGATTAGAGGTTTGGTCTAGTGGAAGGAAGTACATCACTAGAAAGGGCTTTGAGGCATCAAAAGATTCATGCCATTCCCAGCCTGTGTCTCCCTTTCCGATTATTACTTCTGGATCAAGATGTAAACTCTCAGTAGCTCCTGCTACCACACCCCTGCTCCACTGTCTTGGACTCTAACCTTCTGAACCCAAGATAAATACTTTCCAAGTTGCCTTGGACATAGTGTCTTATCACAGTAATAGAAAAGTAACTAAAACAAAGCTGATCTCAGATTTACTACCAGGCACATTGCAGCCCATGGGAAAGTAGGATTAATAGAATCAAAATAGTAAAGGAGAAAACCTGCCAGGCAAGTATACTTCGTCTTTCAAAGGCGAAGAAGAGATAAAAACTTTTCCAGGCAAACAAACAGAACAGTGAAACCAAACACTAAGTGTCAATAACAACAGTGTGTGTGTGTGTGTGTGTGTGTGTGAGTTGCTCCACTTTAACAACGGACATAACTATATTAAGAACAAATAAAAGGGATGGGGAGGCCTGGTGGCACTCAGAGGAAAGATAGCAGGCTACCAAGAAGAGACTTGATACCCTATGAGCATATACAGGGGGAGGAGGTCCCCCTCAGGAACAGTCATAGGGGAGGGGGGTAGGGGGGAAAATGGGAGGGAGGGAGGAATGGGAGGATACAAAGGATGGGATAACAATTGAGATGTAATATGAATAAATTAATAAAATATATTTTTAAAAAAGAAGCAAGGGAAGTAAGAGAAAAAGAAACACAACATTTCTCTCTACTGTTTTTTAGTTCTTTGGCCCACTCTGGGCAGAGAGATTTTAAGTGCAGCGTTGCCTAATTTCAAGGTTAGTGCAAAATGCTCTAAGTCTCACATCGCAACGCAGAAGAGGTAAAACGTGTTCTTTAACTGCCTGAAAAAAGCTTCATGCATAATTCTGGTAAACCCACAGGAAAGAAACCATTAGATTTGGGGTTGGCATGACCAGATTTATATGCAGGAGGTATACCAAGGGTCATAGTATGAAATAAAAGTTGAAGAAGAAGAAAAAAAAAAGAAGGAAAAAGAAGAACAAATAATAGAGGACTGGACATAATTACATTTCAGGGAGAACATGCCCAACAGACATTTAAAGATTACACAATCCAACAGCAAGTATGAGTTCTTTCCGAATGCAAACAGCATACTCTCCAGGTCAGGTAAAATACTGGGCAACAAAACATGTCTTAAGAAACGTAAGAAGATGGAAATTATATCAAGTATTATCTAAAACTAGAATCAGGAGAAAAAGGAGTTTTTGAAAGTTTAAAAAGAAGTTAAATCAAACATATTCTTGAGCAGGTAATGAGTCAATGAAGAAACAAAAATAGGTGCAAAATATCCCAAATCTTGTGGGACACAGCAACAATTGTAAGAGGGAGGCTTGTACTAACAAATGCCTACACTCCAAAGAAAGTTCCCAAAGAAACAACCTGATGTCATGTCTCAAGGAATGAATGAACTAGATCCAATGCCAGCAGAGGGTGGAAACAATGTAGTTGGCTTTTTGATAAGATATAAAAACAACAACAACAACAAAATAACACAACAAATATTCAGCTTAAATAAGTAGGGGAAAATAGAGACGACAAAAAAAAAATACTGAAGAAAAAAATAAATGATACTATAGAAATACAAGGAGCCAAGAAACTGGATCACCAAGAAGAAGCAGATGAATTTATAAAGAGATATCCGCGCCAAGGCTGACTCACAAAGGAAGAAAATCCAGACAAAGACGTCACAGGATTAAGTAAGTAATAGAAAATCTTGTAAGTCCTGGGATCATAGCCTTACTGCTCAACACTCCCAAACATTTAAGGAACAATAGTAATTCTTCTCCAGCTTTTCTAAGAAAATGTTAGGCAAGGGAATACTGCAGAATTAATTTTATGAAGTTAGTATCTTCACGGTATCAAATCCAGATATGAATATTACCGAAAAAAGTAAGAAAGAAATGAAGAGAAAATTCACTCCAATATAACCAATGAAGAAAATAATAACCCTGTCCCCCAGCCAAGTGCTTGTAATCAGGAGTTTGCAGAGCAGTCAAAACATCATTCATAATGACTAAGTGGTGTTTTCCACAGGGATGGTTCAATATACAAAACCCACATGATCCTATCAACTGATGTAGAAACATTTATTAAACAAAATTTGACGTATTTCCTTGTTTAACAACCCCCATTAGGAACTTCAAGATGGCTCAGCAGGCAAAAGCACTTGACGCTAAGGCTGGCAAACTGACCTCAGTCCCTGGGACCTGCAGGACACAAGGAGAGAACACCACCACAAGTTAACCTTTGACCTCCGCATACATAGTGTACTGGATGGTTTTGTGTGTCCACTTCACACAATCTAGAGTCATCATAGAGGAAGGAGCATCACAGTTAAGGAAATGTCTCCATGACATCCAGCTGTAAGGCATTTTCTCAATTAGTGATTGGTTAAATCATGTATTTGTAGGGAAAGTAGCTAGAACTGGAGATTGCCATGCTAAATAAAATAATCCAGGCTAAAAAAAGATAAATATCAGATATTTTCTCATAGCTCATATCAGATATATATATATATATATAATATCATATATATATGTATATATATATATATATACATATACATATATATATCTGCACTAGGAATCAAACAGGTAAAGCTATTCTAGTAACTGACAAAGTAAATTTCAAACCAAAATTATTTAGAAGAGATAAAGAAGACTATTTCATATCCCTTAAGACTATGTCATTAATCAAGAGGCTATTAAAATTCTTCCCACTGTCTTACCTCAGGAGCCTTGACCAGCCAAACTGCTTAAGAAGACCTGGCCCAGTGAGGCCTCAGTAACAGACCACCTCTCCTCAGTCGGGATATTCCCACTCCCCTATCTCAGTAACCCCCATCAGCCACCTTGCTCCATTTGCATAAGGAGCCTTCTCCAATTAGCCCAGCCCCACCCACTTTCTTGCTTTTAGTTGCCTTCCCAGCTGCCCCACGGCAATGGCCTGGCCACCAGACCTAGTAAGGGACCCATACCTCAGACACGGCTCCACGCACTCTGCCAGCATGAGACCCTTATTCAGCTGTTCTTCCTCATGTGGTTCCCATAATGGGACCACTTTCCTTAGGATCTGTCCCACCGAGACTCCTCAAAGACACTCAGGTTACCACTCTGCCCTGAAACAGCAGTCAGTTGGCTTGAAAACGGCAAAAGACACACCAGTGACTTAACTGTAGATGTCCCCGTGTCATCATACCAATATAAACAATCCATGAAACCAATTCAGTATGTCTTCCACACAATCCCTAATCCCAAAGTGACGGTCACCACGAAGAACCTAAAATCTAAGACACGGAACTAAAAGAAACAACTATAAGCATATTCAAAGGACACGATGAGGAATGAGTAAGTGAGTAAAATGAGTGAGTGAAAACATTTGGAAGACTTTTATACAGGCTAGAAACAAGCTCAGAAAACTGAATGACATAGCAAGACAATCTTCAGGTATAAAAATAAAGTTCAAATAAGAGATTCAAATAAGGAAGAAAATCCAACCTGAAATGAAGCAGGAAATAAAATTTTCAATTAGTCAAATAAAAAGCCCAATAGGAAAAAAATCTGTCCAGCAGAAATGCTCACAAGAAATTTCAAGGCTTGGCTGGAGAGATGGCTCAGAGGTTAAGAGCACTGCCTGCTCTTCCAAAGGTTCTGAGTTTAATTCCCAGCAACCACATGGTGGCTCACAACCATCTATAATGAGATCTGGTACACACCTGGTGTGCAGGTGTACATGCAAGCAAAACACTGTATACTTAATAAATAAATAAATAAATAAATCTTTAAAAAAGAAATTTCAAGGCTTGAAGCTGGTAGAAAAACTGAATCATTCATTCATATAAACAAACAAACAAAAACAGACAGCTAAAACATGCAGAATATTTGGTATACTATGAAAAGACCAAATCTGTGCATTGTGGTCATAGAAAGAAGAGAATAATTCCAGGTTAATGGCACAGAAAATGTTTTTAGTAAAATCATAGAAGAAAATTTCCCAAATCTTAAGAAGGATATGCCTATGCCTCTAAAAGTGGCATACAAAACACCAAGTAGACAAGACTAGAGAAGAGGTTTCCCACATTATTATAGTTAAAATTTTTACAACAGAATAATGTAAGTGTTTTATAGTAATGAAAGAATAATTAAAAGGTACAAGAGAGAAGGTCCAAGTCACATATAAAAGCACGCCTGTCAGAATAACAGATGATTATTTGACAGAAACTTTTAAAGCCAGTAGGACCTGAGAGAATGTAATTCAATTTCTGAACCTATAAAACTGGCAACCCAAAAATATTATGCACTGCAAAATATCTCTTGTAAGTAGAAGAAACATAAATGAAATGCATTATAAAAACATACTAAGAGAATTTATGACCACTGAGCCCTACAGAGGATACTTCAGGATGAAGAAAAGAATCAAAACACCCATAAGGCCACAGGGTTGAAAAAAATCAGCAATATTAGGATTAGTAGTTGAAAGATATCTAATAAGACACTAAAAAATTCACCCTAAACAATAACAATTAATACTTATTTTTCAATAAGAACCCTGGATATTAAAAGTCTTAATTCTACAATAAAATTCACAGACTGGTAGATTATTAGAAAAGAGGGTTCATCTTTTTTTTTCTTTTTCCTGACAAAAGAAATACAAATCATCATCAAAGACAGACACCATATAATGTCAAAAGCATTGGGGGGGGGGGGGAAGAGCATTTCAAGCAACAGTAACTGTGAATCAAACAGGTGTAGCTATTTTAGTAACTTATAAAATGGACTTCAGACCTTAATTATTTATTTAGAAGAGATAAAGAGTACTACTTCATACTCCTTAAGGGATGAATTCACCAAGAGGCTATTATAATTATAAATATGCATGTATCAAATACAGGCACACTCAATTTGGTAAAACAAATACTACTAGATGTAAAGCCACATATCACCCACAACGCAGTGATAGTGTGTGAATTTAGCTTCTCAGTTTCACCAATAGACATGTCACACAGACAAAAACAGAAAAAGATTGAAGTTAAATGACACTGTAAGTTAAATGGACTTAACAGACCTTTATATTAATATTATTATTAATATTATTAATATTAATATTATTATTACTAATATTAATATTAAAACTACAATATTAAAAACTACAAATTCATTTCAGTATTGCACTGAACTTTCTCCAAAATGATTGCATATTAGGACAAAAACAAATAGAGGAAAATTGAAAGAATATTCTGCATGGTATATTTTTAAGGTGGAATAAAATGAGTTATCAACAGGAATAAGCATTGCAGAAAGTACACAAACTTCTGGAGACTATACAACACACCACTTAGTGATAAATTGGTCACTGAAGAAATCAACAATGAAACAAAATTTCCAGAGTTAAATCAAAACTATATCAAAATGAAACAGAACATACGGGAAATCTATCACATACAGTGAAAGTAGTCCCAGAAGCAAAGATTTTAGTGCTAAGTGCATATACTAAATAATAAACCTGAGGGAATACAAATAAATAACTTAATGATGAGTCTTAAGGACCTGGTGGTGGGGGAGGGGGAAACAGGAGCAAGCTAAGCTGCTGCCCTTGGCCGCCTCTTAGAGGCTGAAGGTAAGCCCCTATTGCAGAAGCAACACCGGGGCATAAACTCAAATTGTATCAGCTAGATCTATTCTTACAGCCTCCTCCTTGTGGTCTCGCTTACACCCCACAGGCTGCAAAGGGAGGAGAGCGGTTAGTAGTCCCTCCCAGCCATAACTACAGAGCCATACGGTTAAAACGGAATAATCCTGGGACACCCCAGTGCAAATGGCCATTGCCAAGAATACAAGCGACAATAAGTGCTGATTTGGGTGGGGGAGTGAGGAGAATCATTATACACTTGAATCCAGCCACTTAAAAAAAAAATAGTGTGGGAATTTACTAACAACAACTAGAGATACAGCTCGCAGTGACTCAGCCTCTTGGGAGTGCACCTGAAGGACTCTGCATCCTAACAGAGGTTCATGCTCACCCATGCCCATCGCTGCTTTGTTCACGATAGCTGCAGATGAAATCAGCCTAGATGTCCATCAAACAAAGAATGAATAATGAAAATGTGATATACATTGCCCAATGCAATTTTTTTTTTTGGTTTTTTTGAAACAGGGTTTCTCTGTGTAGCCTTGGCTGTCCTGGACTCGCTTTGTAGACCAGGCTGGCCTCGAACTCACAGCAATCCGCCTGCCTCTGCCTCCCGAGTGCTGGGATTAAAGGCGTGCACCACCACTGCCCGGCTGCCCAATGCAATTTTATTCAGCACTAAAGAAAATGAAATTATGAGCATTTGAGGGTGAGACTATGCTGGATGGAGCAACAGAGGTCCACACAGGAGTGCTGCATGTTCCAACCTAGATGTGGGTGCTAGTTTTGAATGTTTAGTTTTGTGTGTTTAATTTCATAGTCAAGTGAAAACTAGGAAGCTAAGAGTGGGCTTTTTTTTTTTTTTTGAGACAGGGTCTTACTACATAGTCCTGGCTGGCTTGGAATCTACTGTGTAGGCCAGGCTGGCTTTAAACTCAGAGATACATCGACCTCTGCCTTGAGTGCTGGATGTAAAGGTGTGGGCTATCAGTTCAGAAAAGAGATATTGGTAGGGGGATGGCTTAGGATAGTTGAATAGTACAATAGAGGCAAAATGAAATCAGAGAGGTAACACACAGGGTTGAAAGGTTTCGTCTGGGTTGGGGGGCGGTGGGGTGAGGGAAGAGACAAAGATTGGGCATGATGGCCAACCAAAATGAGGAGTATATGACAAATCTATATGAAAATGTGGTATCCTATGCCATAGTATCTTATGTAGCTTAAAGAATCTTTTAAGAGAGCGAATCTACACGGCTGGATGTTGATGCTTCTAGAATCAGTGGTTACCAAAAACAAACAAACAAACAAACAAACAAACAAACAAACCCCAGAACTCTGTGTGGAATAATTAAAAAAGATTTTTTGTTTATTATAATTTATTCATATTACATCTCAGTGATGAGCTTCTCCCCCCCATCATCTGACCTCAGCTAATCAGGTCTCTTCAGGATAAGCCTGCATCCCCTTCCTCTGTGTGACCGCAAGGCCACCCTACCAAGGGGCAGTGATAAAATCACGGGCACCAGAGTCCATGTCATAGGTGGTCCCCGCTCTCATCCCACCCAGCCCCCCACGTGGAGCGTGAGCTGTCCACGGGCTGGATCAGAAGAGGAGGGGGTCTAGGTTCTCTGCTTGCAGTGTCCGTGGTTGGTGCATCTGCTTGTGCAGCTCTCCCACCCCCACCCCCGCCCCTAC
Organism: Acomys minous; assembly: GCF_964271855.1. Classification (NCBI taxonomy): domain Eukaryota; kingdom Metazoa; phylum Chordata; class Mammalia; order Rodentia; family Muridae; genus Acomys; species Acomys minous. Next base: position 63,140,954 of record NC_140499.1, read on the forward strand.
CCCCGGCCCCGCCTCCTGGGTCCAGATCTGCCGGGTTTGGTGGTCTCCTTGTGGGGTTCCTGACCCCTCCTGGTCTTTCCATCCCCTAACTCTTCCATGCATCTCTTAGAGCTTCGCCCAGAGTCCTACTGCCAGTCCCAGCATCTGTCCCGGTCCCCCACTGGGTGATGTCTCTCAGAGGACATCTATGTTGGGCTAATATCCACTTATAAATGAATATATACCATGCGTGTCTTTCTGGGTCTGGGTTACCTCACACAGGGTGATCTTTTCTAATTCCACCCGTTTGCCCGCAAATTTCAAGATTTCCTTGTTTTTGATAGCTGAATAGTATCCTGTTGCGTAAATGTGCCACAGTTTCCTTATCCATTCTTCAGTTGCAGGGCACCTAGGTTGTCTCCAGAGTCTGGCTATTACGAATAAGGCTGCTATGAACACAGTTGAGCCAGTGTCCGTGTTGTATGGTGGAGCATCTTTCGGGTACACGCCCAGGAGTGGTATAGCTGGGCCTTGAGGTAACACCATGGAATAGTTTCTTGTGAGTGGTAGGTTAGGGAAGCCCCAGAACCCCCAAACCAATACAAGCTACTCTAAAACTACAACTATATTTACAACTATATTATGAGCAATACCTTACTGCTGAGGACTCCTGCCACTTACCTCAGTCGCAAGATACGAAGAAGAAATCGAGGAGCTAGAAGTTTTCTCTCTGCTGGGTTATCTTCCGGAGTGCGGGGGGAGGGGGGGACGCTAGGTCAGGGATGCTAGGGGAGAGAGAGTGTCAACGGGATCCCTCAGCGAACCCCTCAGGTTACAACATGAGTCACCAAGACAAGATGTGCCACTTGTGCGACAGAAGCACAACTGTTGTGGGGGCGGGACTAGTTGCTCTCTGTGTTGGCAGCCTGATGCAGAGGAAGGAGGCCATGCCTGGTATTGTAAGCCTGGCGGACAGGGAAGCCGTAGACCCTAGGACAGTGGTTCTCAACCTTCCCAGCGCTGCGACCCTTTGATAGAGTTCCTCATGTTGTGGTGAGCGCCTACCACCACCAACCATACAATTATTTTGTTGCTACTTCATAACTGTAATTCTGCTACTGTTATGAATCATAATGTAAATATCTTTGTTTTCCCAAAGATATTGGATGGCCCCTATGAAGGGGTCATTTGACCCCTGAAGATTGAGAACCATGGGGGCTAGAGAGATGGCTCAGAGGTTAAGAGCACTGTCTGCTCTTCCAAAGGTCCTGAGTTCAATTCCCAGCAACCACATGGTGGCTCACAACCATTTAGAATGAGATTTGGTACCCTCTTCTGTCATGCAGGCGTATACGCAGGCAGAGAACTGTATACATAATAAATAAAAATATAGACGAAAAAATGATTAAAAAGATATAAAAAAAAATTAAGAACCATCACCCTAGGGGAAATCTTACTACTGTTTCTGAGCTAAATTGATGTAATATCAAACTGCCTTCTAAACTTCTGTGCTTATACTCGTAGAGGAATTGCTGCTCTCAGACTTAAACCAAAGACGCCCCCTCTCTTTGTACAGAACTAAATGTAGAAATCCATGGCCGCTCAAGATGCTGAAAACAAATGGCAACTGCAGCACTCAGTTCTAATCAACACATTCCTCCAAGACTCAAGGGATATCCTCGAAGAGGGGGCTGGAGAGAACACGAGAGCCAGAAGACGGGGAAGAAAGACTTCAAAATACCGTCTGCTCACTGTGTCGCAGTCATCGCCAGCATGAGCCTACAGCCGCTGTGATTGCCTGCCCTAGCCCTGCACAAGACTGGTCATGTCAACCATCAGCTCTGCATGGAGCCCGGCACTTCCTGTTGAACTATTGTCTACTGACAGATTCTGTGGGGGAGGGGGGTCACTAGCTTCAGCTGTATGCCAAGTTAGAACCCAATGGACAGTCCCAAACCCATGACCATAACAGATGCCCCTGGTTAACTCAGTGGGCCACCAAGCAAGCAAGTGACAAGAATGTGGGAAAGGGATTTGTAGGGAGGACAACGACTGATAGGAGCTGGGAGATAGAAAAGAATAGTGGTGAGAGTAATCAGAACGTACTATATGCATGTATAACCGTGTTGAAAAATATATTTAATTAATAAAAAAATGTGATGGTTGGACTACCATGCCACTGAGGTCACTACTTTGCTCTTTCTCTCTGAAGCCAACGATGAAGGCAGTGATGACTCCATATGGAAGAGTCGGGTCAAGCCTTTTTATTTCTAACATTAACTAAATATAAGAAAGGAACATTGGATTTATAACGTAGCACAATTAATTTGAGTAAACCAGTAAGTTAACATTTTGATCAAATCTGACTTGTAAAGCAGGATCTGGCTCACACTTCCGAGAGAGAGAGAGAGAGAGAGAGAGAGAGAGAGAGAGAGAGAGAGAGAGAGAGAGAGAGAGAGAGAGAGAGAGAGAGAGAGAGAGAGAACAGCTCTACCTTTTTGCTTGCTATTCGGGAGGCTCCCCTTATTTCTAGTGCCCTCTGTGGTACTCGTGATGAGCATCTCACATACTTATGATGTACCTTCTCAAGTTTGATGAGTCCTTCAAGAGGGCTGCCTTCTGCCCCTGTAGATCGCCGGTTGAGTGCTTAACACACTGTAGAGGCTCTTGAGAATATGATGTAGTATTTTGCTAAGAGTAACAAAGCCAGGCTTCCCCCTGTTTCAGTATCAATATTCGGGAAAGCTGCATTGGTAGGAAGGAGGCAGGTTTAGCCAAGGACTGGCAGTCTTGAGAAGATACAGAAGATTTATTTATTAGTTGCCTCAAGGCTCTGTATACCATGGGTCACGAGTAAGGACTCAAGGAGAAAGAAAAGGAGAGAGTTACAGTGAGCAGGAAGATTACATGGCGGGGGTTGGAGGTTGGGGGTGGGGGGTTTCTTGTTCACGGGTTGGCTCTTTCTTCTCTGGTCAGAACATGTAAGCGGACTTGGACCTCTGCTAGCTAGTTCAGCTAAAAATCTGAGAAGGTTCTTTTCAGCAAAAAGGATTGAGGAGGGGCAGAAGAGCTAAAGGGATGGCGGGAGAGGACAGTTTTAAAGAAGTTGTTACTCCCCCGCCCCTCTTCTGTAGTCCTGGTGGCTTGCTAGCATTACAGGCACTCTGCTTCCAGAACTTGCAGAGTAAGCCCTTGCACTGCCAGAAATTGCCTGGACAGACTGCCTTAAGGCGACCGCCCAACTTCAGGGATGTGGAATGGATGTACAAGTGAAGAGCTTTGTGTTTCGGGACTGTCTTGTGATTTTGAGCCACAAACCAGACTGTTCACATCCTTGGTCATCTCTGCCAGCCGTTCCATCTACCCACCTCCATCCCTCCCCCACCCCCCTTTACATAGAGTACTTGTTGAGTGAATTTAAGTGTGGATAGAAGAACGGAACGAAGCAGAATGGAGTAGATTTACAGGCTACAGAGACTACTGGAGACTCAGAGATTCTCATGAATTGCAATTTTATTGACTGAGGAGGCAATGGAATTGGGGAGGTAGTCATTCAGAAACCAAGTCAAAAAATCTGCAGAACAAGATGCATCTTGAGTGACGCGATGGCTTCTCCTAGAGGGCGGGTTTTAAAGTGCGAAGGGTTTGGAAACCTCCGGCAATCTCATGAGAAAGCGAAGCCCATGGGCGCCGACGGAGAACACCTCCAACACCTTTGTCTCCGTGGCAACCCGGGGATCTTATTTGCACGGCCAGGAAGGTGCCTGCTTCTGCTGGGTCTGGTGGCAGACAGGGACACCCTTGCCACCTCCAGAGCCGCCCCCAGAGGAGCTGCCCCCGGAGGAGCCGCCGCCGCAGCTAGAGCCGCCTCCGCCTCCGCCTCCGGAGTAGCCGCCTCCGCAGCCGCCGCCCCCGGAAGAGCCGCCGCCACAGCTACCGCCGCCGCCCCCGGAGTAGCCTCCACCGCAGCCGCCGCTGCCTCCGCCGCTGCCGCCGCTGGAGTAGCAGCCGCCGCCGGAAGAGCCCCCTCCGCAGCTACCACCTCCGCCTGAAGAGCCCCCTCCGTAGCTCTGCTGCGGGGCGCAGGAGCTCTGGGAGGTCTGCTGTGACGAGTAGTAGCCCCCGCTGCCACCAGAGGAGCCGCCGCCGCAGCTGCCGCCGCCGCTGCCGCCACCGGAATAGCTGCCGCCGCCGCAGCTGGAGCCGCCACCAGAGGAGCCACCGCCGCAGCTGGAGCCTCCGCCCCCGGAGTAGCCGCCGCCGCAGCCGGAGCCGCCGCCGCCGCCGGAGGAGCCACCTCCGCAGCTGGAGCCCCCGCCCCCGGAGTAACCGCCGCCGCTAGAACCGCCTCCGTAACTCTGGCACTGGTACTGTTGCGCCGACCCCGAGGAGCCCCCGCCGCCGCCGCCACTGGAGGAGCCACCTCCGCAGCTGCTGCCACCGCCACCGGAGTAGCCGCCGCCGCCGCCGCAGCTGGAGCCGCCGCCGCCGCCGCCGCCGGAGTAGCCGCCGCCACAGCTGGAGCCGCCGCCGCCGGAGTAGCCGCCGCCACAACTGGAGCCGCCGCCGCCGCCGGAGTACTTGCCCCCTCCGGAACCGCCGCCACAGCTACCGGAGCTGCCGCCTCCAGAGGAGCCTCCTCCGCAGTAGGAGCCACCGCCTCCGGATCCGCCTCCGCAACTGGAGCCCCCGCCGGAGTAGCCGCCTCCGCAACTGGAGCCGCCGCCCCCGCCGGAGTAGCCGCCGCCTCCGCAGCTGGAGCCGCCTCCGCCGCCGCCACCGGAGTACTTGACTCCTCCACCGGAGCCGCCGCCGCCTCCGCAGCTGGAGCCGCCGCCCCCGCCGGAGTAGCCGCCGCCGCAGCTGGAGCCCCCGCCCCCGCCGGAGTAGCCGCCGCCGCAGCTGGAGCCGCTGCTGCCACCCCCGGAGTAGCCGCCTCCGCAGCTGGAGCCACCGCCGCCCCCGGAGTAGCCGCCGCCGCCACCGGAGTACTTGACGCCCCCACCGGAGCCGCCGCCTCCGCAGCTGGAACCGCCTCCGTAGGAGCCACCGCCTCCGCCTCCGCAGCTGGAGCCTCCGCCAGAGGAGCCACCTCCGCAGCTGGAGCCACCGCCCCCACCGCTATAGTAGCCACAGCCGCCGCCACCACCACCACCGCCGCCACCGCCGCCGCCGCCTCCTCCTCCACCAGAGGTCTTTCCACAACCCACGGGAGGACAGGGAGTGGGCTGCTTTTTCTGGTGAGACATCTTGTTTAAGGAGAAGGGGAACCCTGAAAGACGAGCACAAGAGCATCATTGGACCAGCAGCAAGAAGACGCTGTGAAGGAGGGAGCTACATCCATGGCAACATCCTTCTGACTCCCAGCATCTTGAGGACCATGGACCAGGATTCTGGACTTGGTTCAGGGGCAGGATCTGTCTTAGACAGCCGCGTTAGTAGTTCCTCCCTCCTTGCTCAGCTTTGCCTGACTTATGCTGTGTGATTTGGAAGGCAGAGCACCCCACATTCCCACCTGCTTATCTTCCATTAAGGAACACTCCATCTCTTAGGATGCTCCCAAGCCCCAACCCTGATTCTTTAAGATCAGTAGAAAGTTGCAATACATCTCCACCTGGGCTTTGCCCATTCCCAGCACAATAAAGAAAGATTTGTTCGCACATCAGCAGACCGTAGGACTGCAGAAAGTCCTTAGTTTTAACCTCTTGCTCTGTCCTACTGAGTGAGGATACCTTCCAAGGGCCAATTAATTAGACGAGGAAGTTCTACTGTGGCTCAGTCTGCAAACAGGGAATGACTAGAAGACAGCAGATTTTTTTTTTAAGGCTATGCAAAAGTCTAAGCTTGGTAGAGAACTGCAGCTAGCAGGAAATTGTAGCTCAGCATCTCACAAGTCATTTATCTGCCATAGCATCTGCCCTTATAAAACAGGGCTTGGGTTTTGTGGCTCCTCAGATACCCCCCATCAGCACTGTTCTATGACTTATCCCCCCTCTATCCTCCCCAACCCCCAGTAGCTTTATTCTCTCTTGACAGGTTTACAAGGTTCGTCCAGCCCATGGCAGGCTAGCTTGGGCAGCCACTGCAGAGTCCTTCTGTGTTCTAGCCCTCAGCCCCTGGGAAGCCAGGGAGGTAGGCGATGGTCCGACTTTGGTAGAGTAAGCATTCTGGTCAGAAGACCAGCGATCGCTTTATCATTCTCCTAGGGCTTTCCTAAAATCCCTTCTCAGTTGAATGCAGCAGCTTCCAAAGAGGAGAGGGCCCTGTTCCTTAGCCTCTCTGCAAGCCGAGTCAGGGCGGCATGGAGAGGCTGGAGTGCCCGGAGAGCCCACACTTACCAGAAGCACCAGGGGAGGTAGGTGAGTGAGGGAAGGAGATGATGGCGATGTGAGAGACCTCGGAGCTGCAGAGGTTTTTATACTCTCTACCTGCTCTGACTCATGTATTGATCAGGTACCTCCTGGTCTGGCCCCAGTTACGTGACTGGTAACTCTTGGCCCCACCTCCCTGTGATTGCAGGTGAAGGATTGACCCATTCATGAAGATTTCAAATTCTTGGGATAGGCAGTTTGTGTATGACTGGCCACTTCTCTGATGTAACCGTGAGCAGGTTGGTCATTAGAGATGGCCGGCAGAGCGGATGGCAGAAATTGTTTTCAAGACTTCTGATATGGGCCGCGTGCCACAGCCAGAGGACTACGCTGGAGGATCCAGTTCTAGCCTCACGAAGCAGCTCAAGGAAGCCTGGAGATCTAAGTCCGCGGAGCTGGAGCGTTGGGATTCTGCTGTTTGATTCTGAGCTCATTACGTTGGAAAATCCTCATAGCAATCCACCTCTCTTTTTGCCGCAATTCCTCCACTTCGGTTTCACGAACGCTTTGTAGGGGTGTTTTCTGTCCTGTTTATTGGTCTTAAGGGATCACGAGTCCCCAGGTTCCAGTCCTGGGTGGTATACCACGGACAACGCTGTCACTTAACATGACCCTAGGTCACTTTGCGTTGTTCCTGGTGATCGCAGGTGTTTTGATCAATACTGACTGTTGATTTTACTTGCCACAGGTGAGAACTAGAAAGACAGGCCATGGGGTCTTTTCCGCCATGAACCTTTGTCTCCGATGTCTTGTGGTGACACATGGTGAACTCTTGAGGGGGCAACCACAGAACTGAATGGACTTGAGGTTGGTGGTTGGGTTTAGGTCTTTCCTTTGTTTGCTATCTGTCAGTAAATGCCACCAGGAGCAAACAAAGTCACAGTAGTTCAGGTGGTTCCACCACAGACGAGTTTACCTCACAGGAACATGAAGGAAGAGCTATGAAGTTTGCATGTGTTGTATATTGTGTGATGCTGACATCTTTGGCCGTTTTCTCACATGACAGCACGTTCTTAATTCCAAATAAGCCTTCCCTTAGACACTTCTGGCAAGAAGTGTGAAGCCAGGTGAACTGTTCTCCTATAAGATCAACTCAAAAATGCCCCCCGATGACCCTGGAGCCAAGAGCAGCCCCTCTCTGTATGAAGAACATGGTGCTTCCCCCTCTTTCATCACTGGAACCCAGTTGCTGCTATTAAGATACCACAGTTGAACTGTGTTCCACCCAGCTGTGTTGAAATAACAATTCTAATCAGAAATTGACTTAATTATGGGGGAGCACTAATGAACCTAACCATCCCGATTAGACTTCAGCTTTCAGAAACTTGTGGCACTCGTTTCAGTTTGGACAGTGTGAACTCAGGTGAGCCGAGGAGGATGCTGGGTGTTCCTGTGCTTGGAGGATAGTGCAGCCAGGATCTGGTGGAGAGGGCAGCTTTCTCAGCTTGAAGCTGAGGCCCCATGGTGGCTTTGGAGGAAAACAACACCTTCTTTTGACTCTTGTGATTTCCATAGGTATGAAAAGGAGGCATTTTGTTTAGTCAGGCTACGTGGGAACACGTTTGAACCGCGGCTCCTAGCACTGATCTGTGGACCACATTGGCCCATTGCCATGTGCTTACCAGTCTGTAGGAAAGTCCAAGTTAGCATGAGGTCAGTGGGGCGTTTTTTTGGGGAACAGAAGTCTGTAATTCAAAACTCACACACTTCCACTTTTGTTTTTAAGTATTATTTATTATAAAAAGTGATGATGATCCGAGCTGAAAGGTGCTTTTATATTTTTATGTGTTAGAATGAAAATTTCGTACCTGCATAATTACTGTTTTAATTTTATTAAAATGAACTATGTATTTATACAAAGTTAGCAGTTTTATTATATTTCTATACATACATATAATGTAATTTGATCATATTAGCTCCCACTACCATCCTTTCTTGCCTTTTTCCCATCCTTTTTATTTCATATCTCGTATAGACCCCCCCATTTACTTTCATGTTCTTTTTTTTTTTTTTACTTCCATAGATTCCAGATGTCAGAGACGTAAGATATTTATCTCTGTGAGACAAGTTTATTTTGATTAACTCAATGATCTCTTGTTTCCATTTTCCTGAAACTGATACATTTTATTCTCCTTTTTGCTGAATAAAATTCCACATTTTCTTATCTAACCAACACCTGTGCAGGTTCTATAATTTGGCTGCGTGAAGCAATAAACACAGGGACACAGGCAACACTGGAGTGGGCCGACTTGATTCTGTTGGGTGTATACGCACAAGTGCTGTAGCTGAGTCATATGCAAGTTGGACTTTCTGTATTCTGAGGAGTCTCCACATTAATTTCTATATTGGCTGGACTTATTTACATTCTTGTTAGCATTATTAGTTTTCTCAACCCCCTTCAAATTCTTACAGTTTTGTTTGTGTCCTTCCTTCTTGTTAAGTATCATTCTGACTGGAGTGACCTGCAATCTCCATGCAGCATTAGCTTGCCACAGTGGCCAAAATGTTGAACCTTTGGTTGTTTAAAAGTATCTGTTTTGTTCATTTTTCCCATTTGCTGATTACATTATCTGTTCTTTTTTAATGGTCATATCTTAAAATTCTTCACATATTCCACATCTTAGCTGTTCCTTGGGTAAGTAACTGGTGAAGTCTCTTCCCTTCCCGGGTCTGCAAGCTGACACTGTTTCCTCTGTACTGTAAAACCTTTTAAACTTCTTGCAGTCGCATTTGTAAATTTCTTTTCCTGTAATTATTTCTTGCAATCACATTTGTTAATTTTCTTTTTTTCTGGAGTCTTTGTCAGAGAGTTATGTTGTGTTCCATCTTGAAATGTTTCTACTTAGTTGTTTCAAAGTTGTTCCAGGGTTTAGTTGGATTTTGAGCTGGCTTTTGCACAGGGTGAGAGCTAGGGGTGTGTAGTTTCAGTCTTTTCTACAGTCCCAGAGGGTTGAGGGTCAAAATATTTCTAGATGGGCTTCTAAATCTTGGAAGGCTCAAGCGCATCCAACTCCAAAATAACTAGCAATTCAAAATGCCTAAAAATTAAGTTTAGTTTGATACCAGATTGGTATATTCTTATGGATTATAGTGGGTAGCTCACAATGAATTTAGTTTTAATTGACACTTGATTGATATGTTTTTTATGGATTCACAATGAATTTTAGTCATTTGCACATTCATTCCCCTCTCCTTTCCTTTCTTCTTCCACTGGGTCTCATTTTCAAATTTGCCTCCTGTTTTCACATCTTCTTTTTGTGTGTGGTCCAGTGGGATGATTTTTTTTTTTTTTGAGTTTTGGTGTGCTTTATTTACTCCACTCTGTTGAAATGTTGACAGCATAACATCAACAAATACAAAAATATTACTGAGACACTTTGCATTTTTTTCACACTTAGTCTTAGAAACCAATGTATTTTATGCTGACGGCACATCTTAGTTAGGACCAGCCACGTGTCAAGTGGTGTCACCGCTGAGGCACTCATCATAACACCTTCTGTTGTCAGTGTCACAGACCTTAGTGGAAACAGATTGGATTGGACTATAATGGGCTCCGTACTTGATATACCATAATCAACGATTCCTCCAAATAAGATGGTTTCTAATGGTAACTGAATAAAACTAGACCAAAGGAATAATTTTTAAAAATCTACTCATGTCCCAATACTCTCTCTTTAAATATTTATTTATTAAGCTGAGTGTAGTGGAGTATGCCCTTAATCCCAAAATAGCTGAAGCAGAGGTAGATGTATGCCTGTGAGTTTGAGACCAAACTGATTTGCATGGTAAGTTCCAGGCCAGCCAGAGATACACAATACGACTGTCTCAAAAAATCTTATTGGCAGGCAGAGTTGACGGCAGAACTCTGCCAAGACAAGTTCTCAATAGTTCCTGCCTCACAAATATGTCTGTCAGATATATTGGGCTAGAAGGCTGAAGATGATGCTCCAACGTTATAGAGAGTGTTGGGTGACTGTTCAGGCAGTAAATTGGCTCAGTTGTTTCTTCATTTTTGGAAGCTGCTAACGTGCACTTCCGGTTCACTCAGGTAATTAAGTTTCGTTCTTTCTTAAGTTTCTGGTGAAGTTGAAGACCAAATAGTTTAGTCTTACAATTAAGCTTAGTTGGTTAGGAGTTAAGATGTTTTTAGATCAAGAGAGATGTTTTAAATTAATAGAAAGGAGATATGATAGATTCATTCAGAAATTTAGACCCAAAAAGGTAGGAAAGATGTTTACTTCAAAGTTTGCCAAATACAAATAGCCAAATCACTATGAATGTAACATTTATATAACTCCTGATTGTCTCGTGGTTCCTCCTGCTGTATGTAGATTATTTTATTCATGTATAATAATATAAATATATATGTTTTAAAAAGAAACATAATAATATATATTATTATTATTTATTTTAAAATGTATTCTCTGAGAATTTAATGCATATATTCAATATATTTTGGTCATACCAAACTCCTTTCCCCTTCCAGTTTCCTTCAGACCTCTCCACACCCCTTCCTAATTTCCTATCACCCCTCAATAACCTGCTGATTCCAATTATGTCTGCCATGTTCTAGTCCATAAACTTACACTCATGAGTGAGATAATTTGTAAATGGTAATCCCCCAGCAGTGACAAAGAACACAGGGATTTATTCTTCTTACTAACTATATTTTGGTACCCAGTGCCATTTTTCCTTCCCTTTCTAGCCACTATTCTACTCTTGTCTATGAGGTAAAATTTGAGACTCTGACTCTGCGATTCCTCGTGACACCTTATATATCATTTAATGGGAAAAACAAACAAACAAGAAACCTCCCAGTAGTATTTCTGCTCTGTCACCAGGCTTTGCGGAACTCTGCACCAGCTCTCTGGTTCGTAGCTCACAGCTGCCCTTGCAGGAGTGGATGTTCTAGACGCCTGTTGTGTAATCCCCTGAACCAAGAGTGCTCCTATGAGATACCTGTATAAAAAGCTGATTACCACGTTGTATCACATTAGTTGGGAAATTATAGGCTTTTGTAAACTTACGACACATGCATATTTGGGGTTTTGTAAGACTTAGCCTACCAAATTTTTAAGATTTATAGTCTTTGGACACCTAACCATGAAATATATGCTTGCTAGCACCTCTGACTTGTGCAACATGATAGGGTCCCCAACCCTATCTCTACTTTTCATTTGTAGAAGGGGATAGAGCCTTAAATAAATGGTTCTGAGTTCATAACTGGAATTGAGCACTCCTGAGACGTTCAGACAATTAGGAGCGAGACATCTGAGTTCCAGCCGTGAAGGATTTCAATTAAAATCCCGGATTAAGGATCTCTGGAGGAATCTCAGCCTCTGGCTTATAAATCACAAGTGTTCAAGACCCTTTGATTCTAGGTTTAATTTATCTCTGCAGGAGCTCCCAACTTCTGCAGGCAACTTCTTCCTAGCAAGGGAGAGGGAGTGAGAAAAGACAATGCAAGGACGGGTACAGTGACGCAAAAATCATGTTTTTTTTCTCACAAGCACAGCTGGAAGAGACCTTGGGAAGGAAGAACATGAACTGTGTGTGAGAAGGCTGCGGTCTCTGACAAGGGCCCAGATTCTTAGGGCTCGGGATGAAGGCAAGATTATATTACTTGATGTTGGGGAGCCTCGGCCTACTACACGCTTTCTTCTCGCTGCTTTCAGGGATCTAGGTTTACACAGCTGTGTCCTCATGACTGAGCTCTGGCTGCTTCTCTAACTGAAGTCCAAACCAAAACAAGCGGTTGGTGAAGAATAAAATGTGCGCAGACTGGGAGCTTGGGAGCTTAGCATCACCGGAGCAGAGGCTTGGAGGCTTCTTGTATTTTCATGGTTAAGGAATAGGTCCAGGCACGCTCCTCAGGCTACGGTTTCTTTGCCCTCTTCGGATTCCCTGGCTGGTGGTGTGAAGGGGTGGTTGTCTCCGAGTGTTTTGTGGAGAGAACGGCTTTGAGGTCTGATGGATGGTTTCCGTGGTCGCATTCCCTCCCTAGGGCGAGAATTTGAATTGGAGGCTTCCTTCAACACATCCCATACACCTCATCACTTTCCCTTACTGCAGCCTCGAGGAACTGCAGCTACTGTGCAGCACGTAATACAGTCATTAGTCCCACACTTATTGCGAGTTACCATAGCGTGCTCACACACATCTGTTGGGCTGGCCTGCCTTTTGAGTTACAGCTGTCCTGGAGGAAGGCTCTTCCTCTGCATCTTGAGTTTCCTGTGCCCTGTCTATCAGGATATGGGCTCATTTTGGCCTTCTTTGGGGGGGGGGGGGAAGGGTTGGTGGAGGTCATTATTTTGCCAGGAGTGAGGAGTATGCTAAATCATTTAAAAGTCCCCAAGAGCTCAAGGATGCAAGAGAGTGAGTAGTGTAGTGCATCCAACTACACTGCTCAGCTGGGCCTGGATGCTGCTCCTGGGTGTATATTCACAGGCTTGTCTGTTGCTGTTACTGCAAGCTTACAACAGACCGAAGCTCCCCAAAATCAAGTAATATAATCTTGCTTCCATCTTGAGCCCTAAGAATCAGGGCCCTTGTCAAAAATTGCAGCCTTCTCAGAGTCCAGGCTCTTCCTTCCCCAAGTCTCTTCCAGTTGTGCTTGTGAATAGAGCATGGTTTGACTTTCTTCAGCAGTCCCCTGCTCTCAGGCATATGTTTTTCTTTCTTTCTTTCTTTCTTTCTTTCTTTCTTTCTTTCTTTCTTTCTTTCTTTCTTTTTTTATAAAGATGATGAAGTATCTCTGAAGGTGTTGGATTTGCTCAAATTCCCACGGCTTTTTAAAGTGTCAAGGAGAGTATCAGGTCTTGTGGGATGGCTCCGCAGGTAGAGGTGTTAGCTACCGAGCAATCTAAGTCCATTCCTCCGACTTCTGCATGTGTGCTTGCTGTTCTCGTCTTGTCTAGCTTCTTTATCACGTCTGCCCCTTCCCATGATCCTCTTCTTTCTGTCCAGAGAGGGTTGCCATAGAAAGAAGGGACCAAAGGGATTGCATCGCAAGTGAGTGAGGATTTACAGATGACAAAGCTGAAGCCTGGGGACAAAACTGAAGTATCTTGCTGAGTTCACAAACTGATGGAGGTGAGGCCACACACACACACACACACACACACACAAACACACACACCACGATAGTGAATAGATGAACATAAAAAGGAATCCACTTTCAGTCTTTTCAATAACTATCTCTGGGCGGCCGGGAACAGAGGATGCATTCATGAATGCTTCCAGCTTTTCTGGGACAGTTTTAGCCACTCAGGGTGCAGGAAGCTATCTGTCTCTCAGTCATGCCCCAGTTACAGAGCTAGGTGAATTCCAAAGCAGAGACAGGCTAAGTCATTCTTTTGTTTGTTGTTTGTTTGTCTGGGTAATGGAGCCCTGGCTGTCAAGGACTCTTTGTAGTTAAGCTGTTCGTCCAGACCACACAGCAAGGCCGGAGCTAGATTCCTGGTGTACCACTCAACACTTTTCCCTTTAAACATTTTGTTTGTTTGTTTGTTTTCCCCTGTTCTTCTTGGAGCTGGCAGTCTGCGAAGATATGGTTAAAATGACAGCACAAGTTTCATAGCTCATTCTGACAATCTGAAGGAAGCTGCTAGCCTGGACGTGCTCACTTCCGTCCTGGAAGAACATCCCATAATGGCAAAGCCCAGCTTTTTACAAGAAGGCAGCTGTTGTGTAGCCTGAGGGTGCTGGCCCACATCTTGAGCTCATATATAAACTTTACAAGAAGGGAGGAGGGGTGAGTGGCATGGGGCGCTGGTCTAGCTGGGTTCTGAGGTACGGAACACAGCCGGAGGCTCCTCAGGTGCAGGATAGCTGTTAGTGGCTTAGGAATGTTCGGTCCTTAACTAGCCCATGCCTTTATTCCCTTGGGTGGCTTATCCATGTATCTGGAAATCAATAGGACACAAAGAATAGAACAGAGGGCTGGAGGGATGGCTCAGTGGTTAGGAGCACTGACTGCTCTTCCAGAGGTCCTGAGTTCAATTCCCAGCAACCACATGGTGGCTCACAACCATCTGTAATGTGATCTGATGCCCTTTTCTGGCCTGCAGGGGTACAAGCAGAATGTATACATAATGGTAAATAGATCTTTAAAAAACAAAACAAAAACCCCCCAAAAAACAAAAACAAAAAACAAAACAACGAACATTTTAAACCCACAGACTTTACCCTGTTTGTCCCAAAAGTTTTAATCCGTGCCTTTTAGCATCATGCTGTCTGGGGTGATCTCTGCCCTCATATTTCTCCTTCACTCAAGGTCACTGGAAAGCAAGGCACAGTAAGGGCTCTTTTCATCTTGATTTGATTTTCCTCGAGACAGGCTCTCTCCTGATAGCCCAGGCTAGCCTCAGACTCATGTTCCTTCTCCGTCACCCTCCGGAATGATCATGTGCTGCTTTTAAGAGGCGCCTGTTGTTGCAGTGGGCGTTGGTTGTCACTTCTCTATTTCCAGAACTTATTAAGCGTTCGCAGCTGGAGTGGGGATCCAGTCTCTGTCTTAACCAATAAACGCTGTTTTCAGACCTGCTGATTATTCTACTTTTTCCAGCATTCTTCAAGTTGTAGTCCTAATTTCAGTAGGTGAACCTGTGGAGCTCAGGTGGATAACCTTGGGGCAAACTTCCCTGATGTTTATAAGCCTGAGAACCGTGACAAGTTAGTTGGTGGATCTCTAGTACGCAAAGTCCCAGTGCTTTGGGCTGTGGAGTCAGAACCTTCCTGGGCTCCATATTATTCAACTGAGACTCAATTGCCTGAATCTCCACAGTCTCATCCAACTCAGATCTGGATCTCAGAGTAAATACTTGGTAAACATCTTTTTCATAACTAAAGAGATGATGAGAATTTAGTTTTATGGCCCCAGGAAATAAAGTCTGATTTATTTTTCCATTATGCCAGCTTAAATAAATTAACCACGTCAATCAATTTTCTCTTTTTATCTACAACCTTCTATCTAATCCAAAGAACCTAATTTCTCCTGTTTCCTGTTTTTTTTTTTCCCCAGAATATTGCCTGTATCAGATCCTGCCTACTTACAGGCAGTGTCCTGTCAGCTTTTTGGATTAGGCCTGAGGTACAGCCAGGAACCCTGTTTGTCTTTGGCCTGGCCTGAAGGATGTCAACATTATCTGTCCTTGCTGAGGTCTTGGAACACTCACTCTGTCTCTGTCTCTGTCTGTCTGTCTGTCTGTCCCCCCCCCCCTCTCTCTCTGTGTGTGTGTGCTCTAAACTTGGCGATATAGTTTCTAAATTCAACAAGACACTAGCCTCCAGACTTCAATTTTGTCATCCATAACGTCAGTCAAACTCATTTACGACCTAGTCCCTCTGGCCTCGTCTTTCTATAGCACCCATCTATCGACGGACAGACAGAAGGGGAGGCATGGGAAGCTGCAGAAGTAATGAAGAAGCTACAAACTTCTGAGAAGAAACATGGGAACTTCAGTCCTGCCTATGTGCCAGCCACCCTTAAGCTCAGATAAGGAATTTTAAGAAATTTGGTAACTTTGCCTCCCTGAAAACTCTTCAGGTTGAGAGTTGGGGAGCTGGGAAGGCATATCAGGAATGATGGGTGAGTAAAGGTGACCTGTGTTAGGAATAACCTCTGACGAGTGTGATTAGCAAGGTGTGCATAGTTGTGTGGGATTAACAGAGGTATGCAGATAGTCTGCATTGCTTCCATCTTCCTGCACTAGCTTATGCTGCTTTGGACCAAGAGAAAAGATTAACTTGTGTGTATATGTGCTCTGGGGGTGTGAATGAATCCTCTGGCGGTGGCAGCTCGGCCACTATGCTGGACCACAAATGAGCAAGCAAACCAAGGCCCATTAACAACGGCAACAAACACAGCATCAAAGCACAGCACAGCAAAAGCAGCTACCTAGAATTCTAGGATCCAGATGCAGTCAGCATTAACTTTTGATATTTTCATCTTGTCCTTTTCTCTCTTAAGTTATAGCTCCTTTTCATATAACCTTCAACTTTGGGAGAAAACCTCTCATGCGACACTGTTAGGCAAATATCCCAATGCCACTCTGTCGTCTCTGTAGCCATTAGTTTTATTTTTCCATTCTATTACTCGATCCCCATCCTAACACTTAGACCTTCAGCTGCCTTGCAGCGTCTGCCCCTTGGAAGTTCTGTTGAGTTTGTTCGGGTCTTGGTTGCCACCCTGCTCTACTGTGGGCTGAGAGCATGCCTTCCCTTGTATACACAGTGTATAGCTATAAGGCCACTGAGGAAGACTTGTCATGTGTAGGGTGCCCTCTCTCCTCTCAAAGCTTTTCCTCTTGGCTGCCCTAACTTCCTTGGCCATAACCTTGTGCCTCAGTTTCCCAGCCTCTGTTTTGCTTCATAGAATAATCGATTTCTCTCTGTATGTTGATTCTACCTTGTTTCCTTAAATACCATCTTTTCTGTACAAGCTCCTGGGTCAGGACTCCCCTGAGAACATGGGGTTAGAAGCCACCTTTTTTGGTGTGTGAGTAATAGGACACAATGAAGGACAAGAGGAGAGAAGACAGTCTACAGGTACATTTGGAAAAGAAATGGGTTAGAGTGTTTGGTAGGGAAATGCTGAGCCTTGGGGAACGCCGAGGAGGGAAGAGATCTCCCTAGAACAGATGGCATTTTTGCTAAGCCTGGAGAATGGAAAACTGATCTCTTTCTTCAGACTTGAGTCTGGCTCTAACACTGCTTCTGTGAGCAAATACGTACATATGTGTCTGTGTACACAAGTGATACATAAACATGTAGGTATTCATATATGGGTGCGCGTATCTATGCATGTGGCAAATATAAATGCATCTGTGCATCCCCCATGCATTTGTGTTTGAGATATGCACAGACATGTTTGTGTGAGATGCATACATATGTCACCGTGTGATACATGTGTCATGTATGTACGTACTCCTCACCCCCCCTTAGGTGCCAGTATTTCTCCTCTCATCCCACTCTTTCTCAAGAACTAGTTCCCTTTCCCTGGGAAGACAGGCTGCTGGCCGCCTCCCTGCTCCAGGTGCTTCCGAGTCCCACTCGTCAGCAGCTGTTGCTGCTAGCAGTGCCGTTGTAGAACTTACCCACACTGGTCTCAGCTGTCTATGCCTCTATCAAAGCAGTAGGTTTGCCTAAATTATTACCATTTTTTTCTACTAGAATTCTTCAGTATCCTCCTTTCATAATCAAGTCCGGATCTATGCCCAACCCTCACTGTCCAAACACAACTCTGCCCTTCCTGCTGAGTCAGGTTTTCGGTTGTTTTAAATTAATTAATTAATTAATTAATTATACATCCTGATTGCAGCTTCCCCTCCCTCATCCCCTCCCCTCCTTGCCATCCTCCTGTCTTCCCTTTCTCCTGGGGGGGGGGGGAAGGCTCAGAAAAAGGGAGCTTCCTGTAGATACCAACACGCCTTGGCGTCTCAAGTTGTAGTAGGATTCCTGTGGTAGCTAGGCGAGGCGGCCCAGTTAGGGGAAGGGGATCCAAAGAGAGGGAACAGAGTCAGATACAGCTCCTGCTCCCGCTGTCGGGAGTCCCACGTGGAAACCCACTCTGCACATGTGTTACATACATGCTGAGGGTCCACGCCCATCCCATGTAGGCCCTAATGCCTTCCTCGTTTGCTGTGCTTTTCTCTCTACCTGCAAAATAGCCTTCCTCCTCTCACGGGTATAATTTCTACTTACCTTCCAATACTCTTACCCACGAAAGCTCCTGCCACATGCGGTTACACTGAGGCAGTACCTCCTCTTGCGGCCCAGTATTCCTCTTTGTCATTAGACTGAGGCCCCCTGGGAAGCTGAGCTAGGACTTGTTCACCATTTTACATCTCAAGTATCTAGGACATCAGGCGTTGGGCTTGATGCGACAATATTAAGTTTTCTTCCAACTTTGACTTTCCCAACATGCCTGCTCCTGGAAAGCAGGATGGAGTTGCAGCTTTTAATAAGTCCAGAGTCTGTGGACACATGGTTGTATATGACAAAATAAGAAAGAAATAAAGAGAAGAAGGAAAGAAAAGAGGAAGGTAGGAAGGACAGAAGATGAATCTTACTCAGATTTGTGACAAAGAGGTTTTCAGTCTAGAGAAAATAGTAACCTTTCCTGAGGCAGGCTGTTATGTCCTTAGCCTTCTGTGGCTTCATTCCAGCAACTGCCAAAGGCCGTAAGAGCAGCTGACTCCCAAAGAGGTGAAGTGAGATTGTATCGTTTTACAAGTTTTAAAGTATTTGTCATCACTGGTTCCTGAAGTATTGTTCTTTCATTTTCAACACAAATGTGATGTCAGTACCTGGATTAAATTATTCTTGGCACTTGATTGCGCCTCACACTAATTAGCACTTTTTTTTTCCCTCCTCGTGGAATGCTGAGAAGTTGCACGAACTGGACCGAGCTCACTGCGAGTGAATCACAAGCCCTCCTTATTGTAATAGTTCCATCTCTCTTTTGATGAACCTTAAGACAAGTATTCCACGTCTATGATTTTATACATATTATTGCTTAAGGGAATTCGCACCACGGGAATGTCTTTTAAAGTAATCTCAGCAAGTGAAAATAGTGAGTTGAGCTGGAGAAGCCTATTAAATATACAGCAGCTGTGGTGATGAACAGGTCTTGAGGCAGCCGCAGGAAGGCCTGTTTCCTGTGCTTTCCTCTTCTGTCTTCCACGGAGGGTTCAGAGGCCTCTTGGGAAGTGCAGTGTGGCGGAGGGGTGCAGAGCAGGCTCCCTTCTCCTGGTGCACAAGACCCACCTCTCCACCAGGAGCAGATTGCTCACGCCTCAGGAGCTGACTCTGAGCATCCTCCTTGGACAAGGGCAGAGGCATCCGTAGGCAGTGTGTCCCTAGGAGCTTCTGACGTAGCCTGGAGTGCCCCCAGACTCTTCCATTCTGCTTCCAGCTCATTCCTGGAAATGATCCCTGCCTTATGGAGAGACTTTGGTGATGGGTTTGGTTTCAGGAAACCTGGGGTGTACACCTACCTGGGTCAGTGTCTCGCCTGCTGGCACCGCATTTCTCAGTTTTCTGAACCTTCTCTTTATGTCTAAAGTAGATTTGTTTGTCTGATGACTTGAGGCTGTTGTGCCCACTAACGAGAGTCTGTTTGGTAAAGTTACTGGAAAAGACTTGGTGTCGATTAAAGCTCCATGTGGTCCAAGTAAAGACTGACAATTCATTTACGTTAGAGGGTGATCGCCTGAGAGGTCAGGGCGGCTCTAGACCCCGCTCGCTCGGCACACTGTGAATGCGGGTCAGGGCTGCCGTGAAAAAGGGGCAAAAGAATGTGGCAAAATGTCAGGTGTCAACTAGGGCTGTGGACTGTGGTCAGGGCCTTCGTCTCTGGTGGGTCTGTCTTCTCTGGTGTTTGTGTCGGCGAAACATTCTGATTAATCTTGCCATTTCTGTCCTTAGCTGCTATTTTTTTCTCCTTTATTAATTTATTCTTGTTACATCTCAATGGTTATCCCATCCCTTGTATCCTCCCATTCTTCCCTCCCTCCCATTTTCCCCTTATTCCCCTCCCCTATGACTGTTCCTGAGGGGGATTACCTCCCCCTGTATATGCTCATAGGGTATCAAGTCTCTTCTTGGTAACCTGCTGTCCTTCCTCTGAGTGCCACCAGGTCTCCCCCTCCAGGGGACATGGTCAAAGGTGAGGCACTAGAGTATGTGAGAAAGTAATATCCCACTCTCCACTCTACTGTGGAGAATGTTCTGACCATTGGCTAGATCTGGGTAGGGGTTTAAGGTTTACCGCCTGTATTGTCCTTGGCTGGTGCCTTAGTTTGAGCGGGACCCCTGGGCCCAAATCTGCCTATCATAATGCTCTACTTGTAGGCTTCTAGGACCCTCTGGATCTCTGTGTCATTCAGTATTACTGTTGCCAGTGGTAACATCGGCCGTTCACGGAGTTTAAACTATGTGCCATACCTTATGTGCACAGTGTCCTCCATGTGTCTCCTCACCACCCTCCATGGCACTGCTGCCCAAAGTTTTTGGACAGGAGTGAAGAGTGGGGGCGTGTAAAGAGATTGTTAAGGTTACACTTTTAAAAACAGCTGAGCCTTAGCTAGTAGCCTGGGCAGCCAGATTTTCCTGGATCCAAGGCGTTCTCTCTCTCTCTCTCTCTCTCTCTCTCTCTCTCTCTCTCTCTCTCTCTTTTACAAAAGCAACTCTGATGTCTTTCATGATGGAATTCTAATCAACATCAGTGTCAGTAGCTAGTTTCTGAGAACTGTGTAGCTGCTATATATTGTTTTAGGGAGACACAACAAACAAACGTCTGGTTTTGACCTAGGAGCATGCATTCTAGGCTAGTGGTACGAAAACTGAAGGTTACACTGTGCTGTGCTGTCTTACTTTTCTCATTTGAGCCAGTGAGTGAATCAAGGTAGTTGATCCAAAGTTTCCTCTAGCATTGACTGTAAATTTCATGTCTGAAAGCCTGGATAGTTCTAGTCTTAAGATTCCTAACAAAACTGCTGGCAGCCTGTTTTACTTCTCGCTTGATGGATACTCATAGTGGGTTGAAGATACACAAGTGTATGCGGAGAGTGTGTCTAGAGATTACACCCCAAAGGTTCTGAGTTAGAAGTTCGTTTTGTTGGTCCTTCGGTCTTGGGGTTCTAGGCTGAAAAGTCTCCGAGGAATTCAGAAAATTGAGGAGCCTAGAAGCCAAAGTTCTACTTGACCTGTTAATCTTTAATGGTTAAATGAAGAAGATAATTGTGGCTCTGTCATACAGTATTGTCCTCTGCATGTGGACTGCAGAGAAATCAGGGTAGCTTGACGACCAGGTTTTTGAAGACAGCAGGACGTTAGGACTGGGTGATTACTTTAGGAGGAGATTTGCACTTGTGGACCTACAAAGATGTGATTTCGTTGGAAGATGAACTTGTGCTGGTGACCAGGTCACCCAGTTGTACTCGAGATCCAGCATGTGGTGACATTGCTACCGTCACCACTGTCATTATCATTGCCGTTGCCAGTTGGCTATATGCAGGGCACATTTGTGTCACTCTTGGTTCACAGTCTTGCTCAGCATAATGGTAGATCTAGAAGCTCAGTTAAATCCAGGGAAGCAAGGGCGTGTGAGAACAGGGTGACTTCAGTTGTCCCTCCTGCTCTACCTAATCTCCAATGTCAGTGATTCAAGTGCGAGACAATGGATGTGATTCAGCTGAGCCTTTGGCTGACAGAGAGGGCGCTAGCCTGGTTTGAGTCCAAATTATTTCTTGCCTTTGCTAGAATGAATTTCTGAAATGCTTCTAAGTTCCAGAGATGTCACGGCTGGTGTGATTGCTCCATGCCTGGACAGGGCTTTTCTCCCTTCCGTCTTCCCTCCTTCTGTCCCCCCACTCTTTCTTTCTTCTTTCTTTCTTTCTTTCTTTCTTCTTTCTTTCTTTCTTTCTTTCTTTCTTTCTTTCTTTCTTTCTTTGCCCCTCTTTCCTCTCAACAATTTGCTTTCTGATTCTTGAGCCTAATTACCTACTTTGATGTTTGTTCTAGAACAGGAAAACTGTTCTTAGCAGGGCTCAGTGTCTGTGAGAATGTTGGGACAGGTGTGGCCAGTGGAGAATTGCCACCACTCTTGGAATGTAGCCTCACCTCCTACTTGGTGACCTTCCCAGGTAGGAAGTGGCAATTAATGTGGTCAGGCTCTAGCAGGTATGCGTACAGTTTACCCAGGGTAAACTAAACGTACCGCCGTCACTGTCATTATCATCTTTATTGTTGCAAGTTGACTATGGGCAGGATATATTGGTAGAGCCTTCTTGCTCTCTTCAATTTTTCTTTCTTTCAAGTGCACGTATAAAATTAACATCCTGGATAAACCCAAAAGGAGTGGACACAGGAGCCAGAGGTTAGGAGCACACTTCTGTGGTTGGAAAGGATCAAGTGATATACGATAGTCCACCCAACTTGGGAGCCATTATATTTGGAGTCTTTATTCTTATATATATTCTAAGTTCTCTGGTAGCCCTGGGAACAGAGTTATTGTCACTGTTTTATTTTATTTATTTTTATTTTTTTGCTCTGCACGCCTCTTGAATTCAGTGCCTTTATTTTCACGATCACCCACACTGAGGTCTACACCGCTGTTCTTCCCAACACTGTGCCAACTGCCAAGTGCAGAATGGCGATCCTCGGCTTGCTCTGTCACTGTCATGTCACCCTGCCCTTGCTACTGCTGCTGTTCGTTGTCACTGCCCATACCACCACGTACCATTACGGCTGTGATCGCCAGGAATACCAGCGCCATCTCCACTCATTCTCGTCATCGTCACCATCGCCTCCACTGCTGCCACTGCGGTACCCACCTTAGTAACAGTACCTCTGTTGTCCCATCATTATCGCCACTGCCTCCCTCACCGGTGTCGTCATCACTGCTGTGCTGTTTCCATTCATCGTCATCATCACCTGCACCAGCAGCAGCACTCCTTATCGCAACTGCCGTTACCCACCAGCACCTCAAGTGACACCAACACCTCTGTCACTGTCACCTCTACCACAAGCCTCACTCATCACCATCTCAGCCACCATAACTACCACAGTCATCTTTACGATTGTTACCATGATCTGTTATCATCAGCATCAGCATCACTGTTCCTACCACAACCAGCTAGAGGACTTGAAGTATATACAGCCATTTCCACACGATTAAAGGTCTCCAGAAGAGAAGCTAAAAATTGCTTTGTGTCAGGAAAGAACTGGGAGTTAGAAAAATAGACAAAAGAATTGTAAGAAGTGATAGTTACACTGGAGTAAAAGTAAGGATTGCCTTCTGAGGAGCTGGGGAAGGGAGTGAGATGAATGTCTATGGAGAAATTATGATGACTTTATTGTGGCATTTCTGGAGATGTTGCCCCTATTGGGTGAATCCCCTCCAGGATGCCTTAAGAACAGGAATGCCTTACGAAAAGAGAAAAAGACAGTCTTTTTAAAAAATTAGATAACACATTTTAGTGCAGAAGTAGTTGGTTCCTTCTGTTTTTTGTTTTTTACAAAATCCAAATTATTCTGCCATACCTAGATCTAGGCTTGATCTGTTTTATGTAAGCATGAGCTTCCTGACCATCACTTCCGACCTGTGCTCCTATGGATCCCCACGCAGGCCGCCAGTGCTACAATTTCGTGTGTGTGTGTGTGTGTGTGTGTGTGTGTGTGTGTGTGTTTCTTATTTCATTACATCTGTGTATGTATTTATAAATGATATGATTCTGTATCTTGTGTTTTCTGAATAGTTTGTTTTGTTTTTCTTCCCCAACCCCCCCCCCTTTTTTTTCACTCAACAATGAATTAAGTCAACAGTTAAGGAGATGAATCTTGGGCCTGAAGCAACTGGATGCAGACTAATTACATCTCAGTCACATCATCTGGAGTACTGGGTATGCTTAGACCAAGTTTCCCCTTTTGTAAATGAGGATGATAGCACACTTCTATCCACGGGTTAGCAGCTAACTTGTGTGAGTGTTTGGAACCATGCTGGGTTACACACTGCTGAAAGGTACAATGTCATATTATTGCCGACTGCTGCTCCTCAGTTTAAAGTACCATCTGCCCCAATTACACACTCGTTTTCAAGTTGATAGGCATATAGGCTGCTCTGATTTAGGTAACTGCGGACAAAGCTCAAGCCTATTTTTGAAATGTTTCCTTATCTATATAGTTTGTTAAAAGTAGACAAGAAACATAGTTACTCAGGTGTGGTGGTGGTGGGGGCACACCTTTAACGTCAGTACTCAAGAATCAGAGGCAGGTGGCTCTCTGTGAGTCTGAGGACAGCCTGATCTACATAATGAGTTCCAGGCCAGCCAGGACTACATAGTGAGAGCATATCTTTAAAAAAATAAGAAAAGATATAAATTGCTACTCTTATATTACTATGAAGGCTTTATTAGAAAAATACAGTGGTTGGGTGGGGCTGGAGCAACAGCTGAGTGGCTAAGAACACTCACTGCATCATTAGGATTACACCTCACATCCCAGCATCACAAAACAAGACCAACTCCAGCTCTGTAGGGGATGGACACACAAGATCACTGAGGCCTGGAGTATGGAGGACGGAAACGCCCATGGATGATGGCAGGACAGAATAATATGTATGCGCACAGCCCGGGGGCTTCTACAAAGTGTAGAAGTGAAGATCAGCACACCTTCTGAGCTTGGTCACGATGACTGGATTTGACTGGTCACATTGGCCTGTCTGCATCACCAAGAAAAGATTCCCAGGCCACGATCCTTCAGAGATATGTTAGAGGACAAAATGGGTAAAGGCAGGCAGAGGGAAAAGGCTGTGTGGAAATGTGGTGGTGGTGAGGCAGTTCTGCAGACTGCTGCAGGGGGATGGATGGATGCCTCATGAGGTGGGTGTGTGTGGAAATGTGGTGGTGGTGAGGCAGTTCTGCAGACTGCTGCAGGGGGATGGATGGATGCCTCATGAGGTGGGTGTGTGTGGAAATGTGGTGGTGGTGAGGCAGTTCTGCAGACTGCTGCAGGGGGATGGATGGATGCCTCATGAGGTGGGTGTGTGTGGAAATGTGGTGGTGGTGAGGCAGTTCTGCAGACTGCTGCAGGGGGATGGATGGATGCCTCATGAGGTGGGTCACACCACGGAGGGATCTGAATGTTATGTTAAGAGGACATTTTTTTATTTTGTTGAAAACATAGGATATATTCTTTTTTTTTTTTTAAAGATTTATTTATTATTGCTTATACAGTGCTCTGCCTGCATGTATACCTGCAGGCCAGAAGAGGGCATCAGATCATATCACAGATGGTTGTGAGCCACCATGTGGTTGCTGGGAATTGAACTCAGGACCTCTGGAGGAGCAGTCAGTGCCCTTAACCTCTGAGCCATCTCTCCAGCCCCCATAGGATATATTCTTATCATGGTTTTCCCATCGACTCCTCTTAGATCCTCCCCACCTCTACCACCCACCCCCCAACTCCACACCCTTTCTTTTTCTCTTTCTAAAAAAAAAAAAACCCGAGGGAAACAAACAAAAACAAACAAACAAAACCCAGAATATTAAAAAGAAATAGGAAAAACACAAGAAACACCACACACACACACACACACACACACACACACACACACGGACAACCAACAAACAAACAAAAAACAGTGAGAAAAAAAGCTGAAACAAAGCAAAATAAGACAAAAAGTCCTACAAAAATACCACTGAGTCCATTTTGCCTTGGCCGTCTACTGCTGGGTATGGGATCTACATTTAAGTGTACTTAATATACCCAGTGAGACTCCATTGGAGAAAACTAAGTTTTCCTTTGCAAGAGGATGTCAGACGGAGACAGCGTCTTGGTTAGGTCTACAGCTTCCTAACCGTGTCTTCTCCTCCTTCTCAACGCTGGCAGCCCGTTTCACTCAGACCCGTGTAGGCCTTCTGCATGCTGCCACAGTCTTTGTGAGTTATGTATGTGTCAGTCCCGGGGTATCTGGAAGACACTACTGACTTGGGGTCTCCCATGCCCTCTGGCTCTCACAGTCTCCCCACCTCCCTTTCCACATGGCTCCCTGCATCCTGAGTGAAGGGGTTTGATGAAGACACTCCACTCAGAACCGAGTGTTCCAAGGCTGCTCACTCTCTGCGCATGGCGCAGCTGTGGGTCTCTGTGTTAGCTCCGACCCGCTACTGCAGGAAGAAGCTTCTCCGATGACGGCTGAGCAGCACACTGACCTATCGGTGTAGCAGAATGTCCTTAGGAGTCATTTGATTGCTCCGGTCCTTTATCAGAACAATAATATTTGATTTCCTGTAGACCCGTGACCTATGCAGCCTCAGGTTCCTGGCCGCCCACGCGGACGGAGTCAGGCATCGCTTCCATCTCGCGCATTGGTCCGTAAGGCCATTCAGAGAGTGGATGGTTATAGTTCCACAGTTGTGTCTCTACTACTGCGCCTGCGTGTCACACAGACAGGCCACTGCTGTAGATTGCAGTTTAAATTTTCATCTTGAAGGAAATGGGTTTTTATACAGGGAAAATAAAATAAAATCGCCTCCTAGTGTTACAGATTTCTTTTTCTTTTAATAATGAACATCTTAAAGAAGAGACGAGCTGCCTTGAGTTTTGTTCGGGCCCATTACCAGGGAAGAGAGCAGAGGCTGACCCGTCAGAACCAACACACCCTGGCTATGATTTTGGAGAAATTCAGAAGGTGAATCTTAGTAAGGATGGCCGAGTTTGGCAGGTCACATTGGCCCGCAGGACAATGTCGCATGAAGCAAATGAGTACGTCATTGAATAGATTAGTCCTGCTGAAGTGCTGTAGTTATTTCATATAACTCTTAAAGTAACTTGTGAGTTTGACATGCGGTTATTCCCACGTCACAGCTAAGTCCGTGCACTATGAAAATGCTAGAGCCTTCACCGGGCTTCAGTGTGCTCCGGGTTCTGTTGCTGCGTGGCTGCCGTCTTTAGGAGTCAGAGAGAAGTGAGGCTGTTCTTCCTGCTGTGGGCCGGGGTCCCCCAGTACAGCTGCAGAAAGCCGACCTCGTGAGCACGCATTGCTCTGGAGGACTTACTCTGTGGAAAGCGACTGAGTCCCATTTGGGGCCTGAGGGACAAACGAGTAAGCGCTTCAGGAGTCGGAGGAGGGACCCAGGAGAACAGCAGAGCTAGCATGTTCTGCCAAAGTTAACCCCTCATCTAGGTAGAGTAAAGGCGGCATGAAGCCTCCAAGCTGCTCAAGCGGCTCAGTGACCGCCTGCTTTCATCACACTGGGTAGGCCAGATGGGCAGGACTCCATCCATTACCAGGTCTGGAAACTGCTCCCGCCCCGGGAGGCCCGTGCTCTGCCTGCTCCCTCCCAGGGAGGCCCGTGCTCTGCCTATGAAGCTCACCGAGTTTGGCAACCCAGCCTCTCAGGTGCTGTCTTTCTTGTTCTTTCTGACAAGACAAAGGGGTTTCGTCCCTGCTCAGCTCGGAAGATAAGTGGGTGGAGGGGACTGTGGTGAACCCGGTTGCCCCGCCTGGCTCCGCAAGGCTTTCTGCCACATGGGGCCCATGGGTCTTGGGACGTCTGAGGCAGCCATAACCTACACATTCAGGGAGGAAGGATGCCCTGGGGTTCCACAGATCAACGTTTTATCTATTTTGGTTTTCTTTTTAAAATACTTTCACTTACCCTTTATGATAGGACAGTCACTTGTGAAGAACTTTAAATCAGGACTTGAGTTCATTTCAACAGTAGATACGAGATGTAACGAAGTGTGTCTACAAATGGGCATCGTTAAAGGATAAAGGCTAGTGCATTGCAAACACTGAGCAACACTGCCCTATGTGCACCAGAAAGCTGGGCCCTCTCACCTGGACTGCTTTGCCCTAATGGTTTAACTGGTGGCCTCAGCTTTCAAGGGTGCAGGGGTCAGACAGGGAATGGCTCTATAGTGGACGCCTGTCCTCTGGCACCCTCTGCCGCCCACATATTCCATGACCCTCTGCAGTGTTTAAGTCAGGCCTCGGGGCTGCTTGATGGCACAGGGGCCCTGACAGCCACCTTGTCCTGGGGTGGGGCAGAGATCTCCTTCATCCTCTGAGCCATGAATCTATGTTTGTCCATATTGTACTCAAAGGTCTGAACAAACGTGAGCACATGGGGAAATTAGAGGGACATCACTAATGAATGCCTAATTCATTAGTTTCTCATGAACTGCCCTTTCCTGTTCCCCCAGAGGTCTGAGTCAAGAATCTTTCATAGTATCTTGTTTATTAATATGTCATTCTTAAAATCTTATAAAAGAATATTAATTTTATAGACTTTATCAGATAGAAACAGAAAAAAAAAAACCCAAAAAAACCCCCAAACAAACCAGAATTGAGAAAAGGATTAGTGTCAGGAATCAAACGAACAAGAATCTTGCATATATAGAATTATTCATTCCATGATGGGCATACACATCAAAATTTCATAATTTAGAACATAAATATGCTTAAGTCATATTTTTCAAACAAACAATAAACTAATGTAGAAACTCCTGCCCGTTGAATTATAAGACGTTTTTCTAACTTATTTTTATTTCTTTCAAAAATGAAAAAAAAATCTTACCTTTTCATTACAAAGGTAATTTTTGTTTAGAACATTTGTAAGATACAGACAGCATCAGTCACAGAAGAGAAATGAAATTTAGGCCTAGATTACATGGGTATGCTTTTATAATTATTTAGACTGTATATAAAAGCCCATATTTATTACTTTAGAGCCTAGTTTCCCAATAAACGATAGTATATCGTGTTTTCTATAGTCTGTTTCAATGGCCAAATACTATTACGCTCCACAAATAAGGCAATCAATCAATTCTCTATGAATAGTTTGTATGACTACTTTCCCCTACTGTGGCAGAATTGTTGTAATAAGTAAACATGGTCAATTGTCCTCTTCGAGTTTTTTTCTTTATTTCTATCTTGTTTAACTTATTTGTTTCTGTGCACATGTATGTGTGTGAGCGTACACGTGGAGGTCAGAAAACAGCTTTGGGGAGGTGGTTCTCTCCTCTCTTTTGAACTAAGACCCTCACGCTTGGCCTCAGGCACTTTTTACCTACTGAGCTGTATTCAGACCCTCAACTGTTTTCTTATGGGAAACCTCTAGAAGCAGGTGCCAAGGCCGTAAACATACACCCTGTTTTGTTTTCCAGCCAAGTACAGTGTGGAATCATTCCAATTAGAATTGGCTTCCATCTCTGCCACCTGCTGGCTGAATGACCTCAGAGGTGGCTCGGGATGGGAGGGAATTCCTCCCTGGTGAATGTGGCATGACCTCTGTTTTTACCGAGTTGCTATGAGACACATGGGGTTAATACCTGGGAAATGCTTAGGCCATGCTCTGACCCATAGCAAGCTAAATCCCTGGCCTATCGTCATCATCATCATCCTCATCCTCATTATTATTGTTGCTGCTATCCTTGCAAATGTGTCCTCTTGAAAGAATGTCCCAGTTTAGACACCCACAAGCATTGTATAAGAGTAATATTTCCATATGCCTTTGCCAACACCTTTTATTGTGTTGTTTGTCAACTGGATTAATCCAGATTGTTGCTTTAATGTATTCCCCCCCCCCCCCCCCCCCGATTTCTAATGATGAACAGTTTTTACATCTTTATTGGTACTTCTTTTGTACATTTATGAAGTTTTACTCATGACTTTTTCTTGCTTCTGAGATATTGCTTATCTTTTTGATACACCAAGGATGTTACTCTCTTGTTTGTTCTGTGTGTTGTAAATATGTTTTTACTCTCAGATTTTTAAAAATGTATGTTATGTGTGTGTGTGTGTGTGTGTGTGTGTGTGTGTGTGTGTGTGAGTGATATGTATGTATGTGCCCATGATCATGTAAATAGGGCTGTGTGTTCTGTGTTTTATCATTCCCTGTCTTTTTGTTTGTTTGTTTATTTATTTATTTATTTGTTTATTCATTCATTTGCTCACTCATGTGTCTGCTTCTGTTTGTCTGTGTGTGTACCTGTGTAGCACATGAGTCCAGTGGCTATGGGGGTCAGAAAAGACCACTGGATTCACTGGAAGTGGAGTTGTGAGCTGCCTTGTGTGGGTGTTGGCAACCAACCTGGGGCCTCCCCAAGAGCAGCTAGGCTGGTGGCTGGGACACCCCAGTGAGCCTCCTGTTGGCAGCCCCTGACCCTAGCGCTGGGACTGTAGATGCACACGCAGGCATGCCTGACTTTTTATGTGGATTCCAGGGTGCGGGCGCTTACACTGCGCCACAAGTATTCTCGGCCGTTGAGCCCTCTCCCTGCCCTCCTCCTGCCTTTTACTGTGCTGTGCAATTGTGTTTATAGTGTAAGACTTACACGTTGTATTTTTCCATTTTCTTGCTTATCTTTCCTCACTTAGAAACCTTAAGTTCAATGTTTAATTTTAAGGTTGTTAGGTTTTTTTTTTAAAGTGTATGTATTTACCTTATATGTGTGTTTTGCCTGCATGTGCATATCATGTATGTACCATGTGTGTCCCTGGTGCCTGTGGATCATAGAGGAGGACACTGGATCCCCTAGAACTGCAATTACAGATGGTTGTGAGCCACCATTTATGGGTACTGGGAACAAAAATTGGGGCCTCTGCAAGAACAGAAAGTGCTCTTAACCACGGGAACATCTTTTCAGTACCAAGGTTGTTAGCTGTTGCAGTTGGGATTAAAATAAAATTATTCTGAAATTTTAATGAGTTTCTCCACATTCTGGCTCAGTTATTTATTAATTATTTATTGTAAATTAGATATTCTTGTCTCCTCTCCCCCTCGGCTGTCTGTTTTATCTGATGCTCATAATTTTGGTTTTTATAACTTTATAAAATCTTTAATATGTGTATATTAAAATGCTATCATGCATAGGAAACTCTTCTAGCATAGAAACATTTTCTTTCTTTTATCACCTGTCATTTCTGTCATCATTTTGCTAAACCTACAAATAAACTCTATTGTCATTTTATTCCAGTCAACTTACTACTTAATTTGGGAAATTTGATATCTTAATTACTTTTTTTTTACTTACCTGTCTGGAGACACAGAAGTCATTTATCTCTAATCAAGTGTAAAATAATTTTAAATTTTAGAAAGAATTTCAGTAAAATTGCAAAGGTAGAGCTGAGGGTGATCTTACGTGTCTCAAACCCAGCTTTTCCTGTTAATAATATCTTATATTATCATGTGACCTTTGTCATGCCATGGAATAAAATTCAAAATGTATTATTGTGAGGCGAGAGAGATAGCTTAAGGCATAAGAGAGCACTGGCTGCTCTTCCAGAGGACCCAAATTCAATTCCCAGCAACCACATGGAGGCTCAAAGCTGTAATTCCAGCACCAAGGGATTTGATGCCCTCTTCGGCTCTGAAGGGTCCTGCATGCATGGTGGTTGGGGGAGTTGGACTCAACTAAGCTCACACAGCTACACACATACACATAAAATAAAAGGTAAATAAGTAATTAAAATATTTATTTAAAAAATATACATTATTGTGAACTACTGCCCATATTTTATTTGGTGCCCAATAAGTTTTTCCCGATGGCCTTTTTGGATTTCAACATCTCATTTGAGACAGCACATTAGTTGCCATGCCTTTCTTAGGCTCCTCTGACCATGTCAGTGTCGTAGACCTTGCTTACTGGTGGCAGCCTTGACTGCTTTGAGGATTATTACTCAGTATTTTAGAGTGTTCTTCACTTTGGATTTGTCTTATGTTTTCTTCACGATTAAATCAGGTATTTTCCTAATACGGCTCAGGTGAAAAGAAAACCAGAATCCACGGTAGGACCCTGGCTCTCTTGAGGGAGACACTTTCGCTACTAAGAAACACCTGTCAGCATAACTTGAAAGAGGGGTGTTGAGTGTCCATCTCGAGTGTAGTGGCCTACACAGAAATAGCTTATCACAGTTTTTAGTATGACCTACATCACATTTAGGCTCAACCCATGGTGGTTCAAGGCCCCTTCTGAGCAGAAAGGTTGATGCCTTTTCTTACTTAGTCTTACAGTGACATTACAATAGTGTTAGTCCACTGGCCTAAATCCTGAAACCCAGGCTTACTGCGTCTTTGTCCGTCCTGCAGAGAGAACTTAAGGGGGCAGAGTGGTAGCTGCTGCTGACTCCCTCAGACCGTCTCTCCCGGTGTTTAGGAGGAAAACCTTAGAGCCGCGTAACTGGGTTCAGAACCTGATTTCATGTCTTCATGAATTCTGTACCGCAGTGACCTCGCCTCTGGGTGAGGTAGCTCAGCGCAATTAGTGTATGCTACTTAAAGAGGAGGGACAAATAGTAAAGCTTTAATAGAGTGTGTAGGCTCCCAGTCATTATAGAGTCTTCTTCCACACTAGTCATTGATTTAACCTAAATTATAAATGTATATAAAGGGCCAATCATCCTATAATCAAATTCCATATTGAATAGTTAAATAATTCCACCCACTACATAAGTGGGGGACGTGGAAGGGGTAGAAAGTGGGACTAGTCCATATGCCTGTGAGTCAGGAAATACTAAAGGAAATACTAAAAGTAGTTGTGGAGCTTATATTTTGGTTTTGTCTTTTAATAAATGATAAAAAAATAATGTCTATTCACTGAAAGACAACAGGTTATTCTCCATTATATTTTTCAGGACAGACAGTTTTTACTGTGCAGTAAATAAATTAAAATTTTCTGTATAGTATTTGCATTTTTGTTTGGGAGTAAAGAAATCTATGCAATATGTAATTTGTTAAGATTAATTTTCACTTGGGGAAAGGACTCTTTAAGTGTCTCCAAATCAGGCCACTAATTAATTGAAAGCCCTCCAAAAAGATAACTATTTGCAAGTGTGGTGTGCAGTATGTGGCATGTAGGTATGGAAAAGCTCCGTCGGGTTTTGAAGGGGATATTTTTAAAGCTACTTAAATGACTTCCTTTATTTGGTGCAGTTAAAACTTAAACTTTCAATTTTTAACACTGATATTAACATCTTAAATAAATGTATGTGATATTTTGGTTAAAAAACAAAACAAAAAACAAACAGCAATTGTGTGGCTTGGATGAGATGGCACACCACAAACACACAAAAGTAGCCTCTGTGGGTAAGAAGCTGCCCTCTAAGACACGTATCGGGAACACTGTTGACTGCATTCACTTACTGTGGCAATATGCCTAGCTGATATCATGTTTGATAATCAAACATGAAAATGAAGTCCAACCAGTGATCTAATCAGGGTGGAAGGCTATCTGACTGTGAGTGCACTAGGTTTTGGGGCCACCCACAGAGAAGGCTGGGTTTTCCCTAGGAAGAGAGTAACTTTACTTAAGTCCTGGGATGAGTCTTCTGCCCTACAAAGGAAAACCAAACCAAAAACAAGCGAACAACCCCTCAAAGGTTGCTTAGTTACAAAACAAAACAAAACAAAACAAAAAAATGAAACCAACCAAGCAAAACCCCCAAACAACAAAACAAAAACAAAAAAGCCTTCTGCAGGGCTCCTGTCTGCCTTGTCTCAGTGCACATTTGCTCTGAATGAGATGCAAACGGTCTCCTTGGGTATCACGCCCACCAGCAGCCTCTTTGTAAAAACAATGCAACCTGGAGTTGAGTTAACTGAATTTCCAGGCAGATTTTCCAAAGATAAATACTTGTATGAATGATCAATGAAGGGTAGGACTTACTTTCTGGGGACTGTACCTGAATTCTGTATGAAATGACATCATTTGCCTTTCATTTCTGTCAATAATACAAAGATTCACTTCATGGGAAAACACGGCCACGTTTCCAAACATTTCGTTTAGTTCTACTAGCTAAATGACTGAAGTTGTGCTTTTGGGCTTGGAGTAATTTCTCTGACTTTTTGATGTTATAAATTGTATACGTCAGAAAATATTTAAGAGTTCACACGTCAGCATTTCTACTTTTTAAACCTGAAAATCAAGTTTTTATTTTTTTAAGTGAAGAACCTGAGAACACAAAACTTATATTGCCGTGAATCACAGGCTAAACTGATGTTGCCTTTTAATCAGTAAACATTGTTGCAACATTCATTTCTTTGGGCATGTTGTGGTTAACTTTTTTCTGTTTCTGAGCATTTCCCAGTGAGCTTTAGTGCTGCAGAGACAGCAGGATTGTGGCATTATTTTCTGAACTTCTAGGGCCTGGCTGCATTCCAAGCCAAGGATTCCATTCCATGCTTGCTGAGTGAGTGAACAGATGGTAGAACCCGTCAGCCAGTTCGGTGAGTAATCAACTTTGTATCTAGCTGCCAACACCTTGTGTGTTCCAAAGGCTTGCCACTGTTCAGCAGTGCAGATCTGGAGACCAGATCCCTCTTCCTTTGAATGCGTAGGGTAGTTTCCATTGCTGTTTCATATATATAAATGGTGGTTTCACACCCTAGAGGCCCTGCTACTTCTTTTTAGAGCCACTGGATGTCAAAAATAGAATGAACTTAAAGATACGTTCTCTTTAAGTATGTTTGACCACGTCCCCTGGATGGGGAGGCCTGGTGGCACTCAGAGGAAGGATAGCAGGCTACCAAGAGGAGACTTGATACCCTATGAGGGGGAGGAGGTCCCCCTCAGTCACAATCATAGGGGAGGGGAGTAAGGGGAAAATGGGAGGGAGGGAGGGAGGGGAGGATACAAGGGAGGGAATAACCATCGAGATGTAATATGAATAAATTAATAAAATAAAATTTAAAAAGATACGTACTCTAACCCCATACTTTACAGACAAGGGATTCAGTGATCTTTAATCCCCAGATCTTACACCTACCTTGAAGTTGACACACAGTTGACAATCAGAAGATTGTCACATCAGATTTCACAGCACAGATCTGCCCCATTGGCTTGGTGGAGAGTGATTGTTAACATAACTTGAAGCTGTGGACAGAGTAGTTACTGATACGCACCTAACTTTGTCTTTAGCGACATCTGGGGATGTGCACACAGAGCGGTATTGTCAGCTGGAGGCTCTGGCAGAAGCATTGTCAGCCAGTTCTCCTTGTGGCCTCACAGTGACCCTTTCTTGCAACCTGCTAAAAGCACTCTGTGAAGGCCCCCTCTTCTTTCAACTCTTCCCATGAGGCAGCTCCGCTGAGCAGTGTCTCAGGTGTGCTACCTGGGCTCTGGAAAGCTCAGGGGTAGGTATTTTCCAGGGTCCACATTCCAGAGTGCAGGACTGTCCTAGTGTTGTGTTTTTCCCTCTGCTCTACCACTGAGCCCAAAATTTCTGCATTTGAAACTGGGTCAAGATAAATTTGGGTGATAATTTTTGGCTATAGATACATTAAGCTGAGATTACATAAGTACTAGAGTCTAGAGTCAATGTTTTGACCCTATTTTAGCTCCGGCTGAGTAGTCAATACATACCTAAAACATTGGACATTAGAAGAATGAACTCTTTTTTGATTGTTTTTGGGGACAGAGTTTCTCTGTTTTGGCCCTGGCTGTCCTGGAGTTGCTTTGTTGACCAGGCTGGCCTCGAACTCAGCAATCTGCCTGCCTTTGTCTCCTGAGTGCTAGGATTAAAGATATGCACCACCGTGCCCTGTGAGGACTGAACTCTTAATTTAAGTCTGGGTTGGTGAGCCAGGTTTTTTTTTTATGTTGATATTTTATACAATTAAAAAAATATAAAGTTTGAAATGAGTGACGTTGAGTATCTGCCAGATAGGTGCTGCCAAGTCTTGTGTGGATAGTAGCAGTTGGGAGGTCTTCTGGGCTGGAGTTTTCTCTTGCTCCTCAAATGGAACTTTAGGGTCAGTTTTGTGTCTCTGCATTCTGTAGAAGGCAGGGAACATTTCTCTTCATCTTGGAGCCTCCCTGAGGTTAGCTCTGCCCCATTTCCACTTTGGAGAGAGTTCCCTAATGGTAATCACTCAATCACCAGATAGGGGCTTGATTCAACATAGATGAAATCTGTGGCCAGCATGCTCTGTGCATTTGGCCTGGTTCATGGAGGACAAGAGAGACTTGGTCTCATTATCCAGAGCCATTGCACTGCCTCTGAGTTCACACGCACATGCCTGTGGCACATGGTATGCAGACACCACGTGTGGGAGATTCTGTAGAGTAATATGGAAGGGTCGCTTTCCTCCGAGAAGGACACAGAGGCTGATATGGGCTCAGGGCACTGTGGGGAGTAGCCACATATGGAATCCTACCTGACCTTTACAGCATTTGCCATTTGGACCCGATTCAAACATTTGGACTTGCTTCAGCTTCCGTGGCATTAAAGGCTCAGGTGTGGCTACTTTTGTAACTGGGGCATGCTGTTCATATGAGTAGTTGAGGTCCACCCATGGTAAGCCTTATAAATGGATGCCTGGGCTTCAGCATCGGCTTCTTTGCTGGTTCTGGGAAGCATGTGCTCAACCGCGCTTTCTCCCCATTCCAACACGCAGACATCCTTCACTATGGCCTCTTATGTCCTTGGGTAGGGCTGGTTCAGGCTGTCTCTTAATAGCAAACGAGTCCTGGTGAATCCAACAGTTCCCCTGGTCCCTCTCTGTAGATCCTCAGCCTCTTCTGTTCCACTCTTTCTTCTGACCTACCACTTAAAATGTTCTGGCCGTGCTGCATTTACTATCCTATTCGAGTTGCGTGAGTCTACTGACCCTCCCTTCCTCTTTGGACTCAGATCTTCTCTCACCATCCTCTTAGCTTTCTTTACTTCTAGATTCATAAAGCTTTCCAC
Source organism: Acomys minous (assembly GCF_964271855.1). NCBI lineage: Eukaryota > Metazoa > Chordata > Mammalia > Rodentia > Muridae > Acomys > Acomys minous. The sequence goes on from NC_140499.1 coordinate 63,177,500, forward strand.
CCTGTTGTTATTCAACTCTGAGATCCTGCAATATCCTGGATTTATTGGGGTCCTCTTTTCCTTGACTTTGCTTATGTTAGCCTCTCTTTTATCTTTAATGTCTTCTGTGTGATAGCAACTCACAGGGATGTATACACATATATTTCTGGCTATGTATCTCTGAGTACCTGGTATTCATCTTTCTGAAAGTGTTCTAGTAGTCATCTAGTAGTCCAAGCTAGAACCTTGGAGATTTCTACTTCTTATCTTCATTTACATCATGAAAGGATGACTAAACAACAACAACAAAAATAATTAAGCTATAGATATGTATGTCCCTTTGCTGTTATTAATGAAAAGTAATGTGATAAGTGATGTTCTATTGGCAGACTCATGTCTAAGAATATTCATTATTATCTCTTGTATTAGTTACCTTTCTGTTTCTGCAATAAAAGACTATGACTATGGCAACTTACAGAAGGAAGGATTTATTTGGGCTTATGACCCCAGAAGGACAAAAGTCTGTTACCATTATGGCAAGGAGACCTGGCGGCAGGATCAGACCCCAGAAGGACAAAAGTCTGTTACCATTATGGCAAGGAGACCTGGCGGCAGGATCAACAAGATGAGAGCTCATATTTTGAATCACAAGCAGAAATCAGAGAGAGCAACTGGGAATGGTTTGAGTCTCTAAACTCTCAAAGTCCACTTCCAGTGATGCACTTCTACCAGCAATGCTATATCTAAACCTCTCCAAACTGAGGACCTGGTGTTCAAATACACGTGGCTATGGAGGACATTCTCAGTCAAATAGCATACCTCCAATGTCGTTACATCACCACCACCACCACCTCTGCCGCCACTGCCACTACCACCACCACCACCACTGACACTACCACCACCACCACAACCACCACAACCACCATCACCACCACCACCACCACAACCACCATCACCGCCACCACCGCCACTGCCGCTGCTGCCACCACCACCACCACAACTATCACAACTACCACCACCATCACAACCACCAAGATAACCACCACTACCACCACCACCACAACCACCACCATCACCACCATCACCACCACCACAATCACCAACATCACCACCACCACCACCACCTCCACCACCTCCACCACCACATGTACCCATCATCTCTGTTACCTTGACCCTGACTGCATTCCAATGTGACCCCAGACTCACAGTTCCAAATGCTAAGTTCCCCTCTGAACTGGTTGGTATTTACATTATGAGGTGTCAGCCTCACACTTTGCCTCACTGAGACAAGATCTCAGCTCTAACACAAAACATACATTCCCTCGGGCAGAAGGAGTTACCCAAAGGTGCATTATACCCCGATTAGGCGCTCTGGAGAAGTACCGATCCCTCCTAATACAAATGCTTGAATTTAAAAAGTCTTCAAAAATGCCACATTAATTCTTAGTGAGAGTGTGTCACCAGAGGTCTTTTTTCTGGTTAAGGGGTGTGGTTTTAGATCAAGAATATGGGCCTTGGAGTCCGATGGTCTGGGTTCCAGTGCTGATGTTTACTGGCTGGATAATTTTTTTTAATAGAAGGGAAGGTTTATTTGGACTTGTGGTTCCACTGGGACAAGCGAGAGCCTCTGTCACTACAATAACTGGGAAGTATGGTAACGGTCAGGCTGGTGACGGGAGCAGCAGGCTGAGAGCTGACATTTTAAACAACAGCAGGAAGCAGAGAGACTAGCTGGATAATCTTGTTCAGTTTATTAAAACTTTCTGGCCCTCCGTTTATTCACCCTTTCCTGTCTACGGGGACCTGATGAGCGGTGGGGCTGTGGCAGACGATTTGTCTTAGGCGTACAGACTGTATGAGGAGTGCTTGTGGTTGAGGCATCACTGGGTGGCTGCCCTGGGATGCTACCCCACCTCAGGCCTGCTGTTCTGTTGCAGTATCTGTGGCTTCCTGATCCTCCACAGCATCAGAAGCGTTGCACACTCTGTCCCTCTTGAGTTTTTTCTTAAGTCGCTCACTGCTTCTTCTCTGTCATTTTCCTAAGGTCTCCTCTTCTTCTCAGCCCCCACATGTTGGGGGTTTCCAAGGGCCGGTCTTTGGTCTTCTTCTTGATCCATATTCTGCTGACGGTGACCTGACCACCTTAAAATCTGCATATTGCCCAGGTAAGCACAGCTCCCCAGTGTAGATTCCTTAGGTCCCGTGCCCCACCCCCAACTCCTGACTCTGAATAAGTTCTGTATTTGCTTGTGTGTTATTAGCATCTCAATGCAAACACACTGAAAATTGAGTTCCTTGTCTTCTTTTCCTGGTCACCTGCAAACCCACTGCTCCGTCTGCCCCAGTTCAACAGATGGTGGCTCCTGCTATGTAGTGATTGTGCTAGGAACTTTAGGTAAAGCAATAGTATCTCTTGTCCTTTTAGCTTTTTTGCCTCTATAATCTGTTCTTATACTCTTAACTATTTAATATTTTAAATATGTAAATATAAATAATAGTCTTCTGCCTTAAAAGTCATTAATCATTTGTATTATTTCTTTTTAGGACAAAGTCTTGTGGGAGCTGAATCTGTATATACAACCTTCCTATTATAATAATACGTGTGTGTGTGTGTGATTTCCCTCTAAGTACTTTGGTTTGTCTACTCAGGAATTTTTAAAAAATCTTCTCTTCATTTGGACGATTTCTTAATTCCTTGCTTTATATACCAAGGGATTCTTCTCCATCTCTAATGTAACAAAACTTAGAATTATATGTTTACTTCAATGCATTCTATACTGATTTATTTTTCTACTGGAGCTTGTGTTTAGGTGTAGGGTTGCATCTGTCTGCTCACCACTCTCTGCTCACCACTGAACTCTGCGTTTCAAGGAGAGAGCTTGGAGTGTAGAAGGTGCTAAAATATGACAGTGAAGGAAAATGCATGTTCTGTAATATTTTGAATATTAATTTGTTTATATTAAACAAAAGAGGCAGGCCATATTGCTATTGCTATTTTATAGACAAGAATACAAGGCTCAAATAATTAAAGACTTATTTAAAATCACACAGATACCGGGAAAGCTGAATTTTAAATCCAGGAAATCTGATTCCTGAGTCTTTGCTTTGCTTAAAATAGTTTAAAATCTCCTCCTAATGGGTAAAGTGTCAGGATAGATTTTCTGGGTAAATATAGACAGCTTTGCCTTTCATAGATGGCATTTTTTAAATGGCTCATACTAACACTTTCTAAGATGAATCTTATTTTTAAAAAATAATTATTTTTATTCTATGTATATTGGTATTTTGCCTCCATGTATGTCTGTGAAGGTGTCAGACCCCCTGGAATAAGAGTTTACAGAGCTCCCATGTGGGTGCTGGGACCTGAACCAGGGTCTTCTAGAAGAGCAGTCATTGCTCTTAATGACTGAGCTATCTCCCCAGGCCTGAATCTTATTTTCCAGATCATTTAATTTATGCTTGTGGGATTCACCCAGAATGCTTTGTGCAGTAGATGCTCATTTCCATCAGTTTATGTATTTATTCACTGGTGAAAGTCTGTTTCTGAACTTCAGCTACTAGAAATCACCTAGACTGATTATCCTGCATAAGCTTCAGGTGACCACATCCAGGGCCCATGGACAGGAGGGTTCTCTGCAGTCTTTGGCAATGCATATATTTGGCTTCAGCAATTACTTGTATAGAATGTTCCAAAATTATTGCTCCAGTTTGCACTCTCACAGTCTCATCAACACTGGCATCCTGCCTTTTAATTTTAGGCATGCCAGTCAGTGTGCTATGTTCCACTGTGGTTTTAAAAAAAATTGTATTTCTTCAATGGACAATGGGCTAAGCAGCATTTTCCTATGCTTATTGGTCATACTGAAATATTTTTATTGCTAGGGTTGTAATGTAGAAACCGGAGACACTGGAAGAGTAAGGTCATTTCACTGACCACTTAGGGCACCTTTTTTTCCCAGAGTACTGTAAAGAGTCCCGTCTTCCATGCTGTGAGATGGGTAAAAGAGTGGACACAATCTGTGAACGACAGTGCCCACTTATTGCTTGGCCAGCGCCTGCTTGGACTGTTTCTACGTGTGGCCATCCACTTAGTGACTTACCAGCCAAAGCTAGTCTGTTCCGTTCAGAGAGAAACAAAACCCCAGGGCAACCAGTAAGCAATTCAAGTGCAAACGTATATGACAACTGAAATACTGAAAACAAATTTAGCCCCCAACTCCTAAAACCTCCTCAGACAGACAGTTAGCTTCTGTTTGCATATTTTCAGCAATGTGAAAACATGACAGCCCAGGCCACTTGTTTGGAGGATTTTTCAATCTTGCTTCACAGGACAGTGTGTCCAGAGACCTCACACTTCGGATCCCATTTATTTGAAAGAGTAAAAGTTGGTCAGAGCATGTCCCCTGGAGAGGAAGACCTGGTGGCACTCAGAGGAAGGATAGCAGGCTACCAAGAAGAGACTTGATACCCTATGAGCATATAAAGGGGGAGGAAGTCCCCCTCAGTCACAGTCATAGGGGAGGGGAGTAAGGGGAAAATGGGAGGGAGGGAAGAATGGGAGGATACAAGGGATGGGGTAACCATTGAGATGTAACAAGAATAAATTAATTTAAAAAATCAAGATAAAAAAAAAATTGGTCGGAGGCAGCCATCAAACACAGCATCTGGAACAGGCCCTGCCGAGGCATGCGTCCTGCAGGAATCTTTGCAGCTTCTGTTTTCTTGGCAGCAACATTTGCTCTCTATTCCCACATGACTGGGTGGCTTTTTGGCTGTGAGCCAGTCTGTGAGGCAGTCACTACATCTCGCCAGGTGTGAGGAGAAAGCTGAGTTTATCTATGGTCATTAGGTGGTGCTGTTGGGAAAGGAGAAAAGGCCTCTGGGAAGCTTGCCAAGGAAAACAGGTGAGCTATGAGGCAGGCCGGGGCAGGGGGAGATATGGAAGCTTTAGTTGAGGAGGCCCTGGCAGCCAGCCTGCTTCATCCTGCAGACAGCTCTGTGTGTAAGGCGGGTGCTCGTGGGAAAGAAATAAAAGCATTAGTAAAACAAAAACAAAAACAAAAAACCTCTAGACCAGTTAGCAATGGGATTGGAGGGACAGGCCATATACCCCAGTACACCAGCTGTCATGGTCAGGACCCCCCAATTGATGTTTATATAGAGATAACCTGGGCACCTGCCTGCTGATGTAGCTCCCGGCCCAACCACCGTGATTGGGTTTATGAAGGGGGCAGGTATTTGCCATGAACTTTTCAGTGTTTTGGAAAAGTCTCCTGGACTGTAAATTGCTCCAGTATGGACAACCTTATTTGCTTTCTTTCTGTGCATCTCTAACATGAAACATCACGCCTTTGTGTGTAGATACACTGAGGGATAACAGTGCTCTAGCTTGTCCGGAACTGGGTGGGGTCTCAGGATTTTCAGGGTGAAAATTTGGAAATTTCTAGCTAACCCAAGATGAGTGGATCACTTCACCAGTAAGGAGAAGGGGATCCCAAAGGCTGGTGTTTGTCTTAGCCTCAGAGGTCCTGCTGGCTGGCCAGCTATGAGGATATCTTGGACCTCAGTTTCCTGGCCGTATGAAGTCAGGTAAAGAGTGTGGCAGCTCTAGGAGACATGTGGGGACCTTGGGCTGCCAAGATACATATTATTCACACACAGGCAGCTGCATAGCACTGGGGATCCCGGGGACCAACATAGCCACATGGAGTTCAAGAGGAAAGGTGGTGACCTCCCTTGTGTGCCTCAAGGGGGCGTCAGGGAGGGAATCTCATAGACTGGTAGGTACAACAGTGGGGAAACTGCGTCAGAGAAAGGAACATGCAGGCAGAAATGAGGCTGTGAAGGCTTGTCAGGTAGAAAAACAGGTGAGCCACATGGGCACATATGAGGAAAGGCATCTGGATAGCAAAAACGTAAGGATTTAAGAGGAGGGAATGGGAAAACAGATGAGCTGAGGGGTGAGATTTGGAGAAGCAGTGAGGAACTGCTACAGTGTGTGTACGAATGACATCTTGGCTCCCAGAACATATAGGAGACCTCCAATTACGTGTGAGCTACTTGATACCATTTACTTGTCCTTATTTTTTACTTTAAGTGTGGAGTCACAGGTGCTGATGGTCCCCAGAAGCTTAGAACCTCAGAAAGCTATCACAGAGTGTTTTAGAGGCCAGCACCTGCCTGCCTTTTCAGCTCAGGGCCAGGGCTGTGGGATTTCTTATTTCCAGGAAGATCCCTTACCCTGGTCCCAGTTCTGCCCAGACAGCTGGGTGAAGCTGAGAGCAGGGACACTGGGAAGGCTTGGCTGTCACCTGCTTTCTTGCACACCACTAATTCTTGGGTGTACAATGCATTTACAGCATCCTAGGTAGCTCTTGTTATAAGAAAGTCTTAAAAACAGATCCACAGTTCCTAGCTTCTGCCTATGGGGATCAACATTGTCCTTTCATACTTTATAGAAATCTCATCCTTGTCTGTTAAAAAACACTTAAAATATTTTAGAGCAACTGTCCTGCCTCCTGTATCATTTTATCTTTTCTTTTCTTAACCCCCCAACCCCAACTCCAGGAATCAATGGACATACTTTCAGTGTGGAAAATGGGTGAAAAAACAAAACAAAACAAAACAATTCAACTAGTCATTGGAGCAAGAGTGTAATTTTATTCTCCTGGCTCAATTGTTGTCTGGGAGGCTTACTGCCTCCTTCTGCTAACCTAGGCCCAGTCCTGGAAGCTTCTAGCCTCTGTACAATTGAATCTAGACCTAGAATGTTTTAGCCTCTGAGACTTACTGCTTAATGAGCTCACCTTTACTTGTTCTTACTGAGCTCTAGGCTGCTGGTTCAACTCAGCTGTTCTGGCTCAAACTCCTCTCCCAGCTGATTTATTTAATCTGGCTCCTCTCTTGGCCTGGGATTGCTCTGCTTGGCTTCAAACTAACTCAGCAATCTGCTCTAATCTTCTGGCTTCTTCTCATTTTCTGGCCTGTTCTGTATTCACCTGAGTTTTCTCTGCAACCCATGTCTCTGTTATTATTCTGGTAAAAACTGTCTCTTCTCTCTGTAAAACTGCCTCTTACATAGCTTCCCTTTCCTCTCTCTTTTCATGAGAGTTGGGCATATCCTAGTCTGTCAAATCTTCTCTGATTCGTCACCTTTTCTGCCACTCAATTAGACATCACTTTCAAACATGGGTGCTTCTTTCTACAAACTAACTTTACCTTTGCTTGGGATTAAAGGCATGTACCACCACGCCTGTAGCTAAGCTTTTCTTTACCTGATGCTTGCTCTATACCAGGCTGGCCTTGAACTCAGATCTGTTTGCCTCCATCTCCTCTTTGGATGTGATCTCTTGCAAGCCAGATCACATAGACCTAGAAGGTCTTTGGATATGATCTTTTTGGCAGAACAGCCATGCTTTGAGTTAACCTTCTTCTACACAAGAGAACTACATTTCAGGAATATATGACAAGTTTCTGCCTGTTTTCCCAATTGTTTTAGCTACATTTCTTCTGCATGGCATTGTGGCTCTTTGGAGCTAGGTTTGATACATTATTGGTGGTGATAGGGCTCTCCATAGCTCTTTTGAATAATTGGTGCGTCCACACCACCCTCCCTTGAACTTAGATCAGTTTGTATTTTTCCCACAGGCTCACTATTGCTACATACTCAGTAATAATCACCTACAAGTCCCAGTATTGGAAACCCCCTCCTCTGAAAGGCTTTAGTGCACATGCTGTTGGCTGGGCGTAATCTGGCTGTCCTACGGATGGTCCTGTCCTCATGGCCTCTGAGCTTTGTAAGCATGGACTGTGAGGCCCGGTCAGAGCTCTGCGAGCACAAGATTGTGTGTAGGTTCCCATGGCAGCTAGACGAAGGCTCTGCCAGATGCTTGGCATCTGTTCTCCTATCTGCAATCTGCAGCCTGGTGCCCTTCCCATCCACCGAGGCCTCCCTGTAATCACCCGGCTCTTCCTCTATCTGATGTGGTTGGACCAGGCCTGTTCATTAGCCTTGCACTTCCTCTTAAGATCTTGGCATCTGATCCTGGACTCCAACGTGCACCTTTCGTGTTAGTGAACACAGGTCTTTGCTATACTTGAGCCAAGCTAGAGACACAGCAGTGAGACTTGTCAGCTCAGTAGGTGTGTCAATGATAGGCTTTTGGGGACCCTTTTGGAGGATTCCCCTGGGAACCAGCTAGGCCCTAGAGACCAATGGATGCATTTTCAGTGTGGAAAACGAGTGAGAAAAAAAAACTTTGAATTAGCCATTGAATTTTATTTTAGGAACTATATTTCAGGTATCTCGAGATGGTTCAGAGGTCCAGGGGAGTTTGGGAAAAGCCTCTTGGTAAGAGTGGCTGGCAGAAAAGATAGCTGCTGGCTCTGCAGAGGGATACTGAACTTGGCTCATCATCTATCCAGTCCCTGGCAGAGTGCCTCGCATTTGGAAAATGACCTGCTACCGTTTATGAGGATGAAAGATCATTGAAAAGACAGCTTCCAAAAACCTCCCTTGAGTGTCACATGCAATAAAGGCTGTGTTCAGGAGTCAGAGTGACCCAGGATAGCATCCTGAATCACAGGGCTCTGCGTGAGGTCAAGCATGCTCCTTCGCAGAGGGCAGCTGGCCTGCCTCCCTGAAGCTCCTCTTGTGAGAAGGCACACAAAGCTCAGGGCTTGGCCAAGAGAACCACATGTAATAGCACAGGACTCCACATCGCCTCTTGAAACCTTCCCTCAGATCCTGTCATATTTGTGTCTGGTCCTAGGAAATCTCTAAGCTGGAGAGACCAGTATGGTCCACGTGCCAGGAGGTCCTCGCTTGTGTTAAATAAGTGGTCCATGGACTCCACATGACTTTCTATCTCTTTCCCTCGAGACTGAGTGGGGAGGAGGTAGAAGATGGGTAAAGAGCTCCTGTTCTGTTCTGAGGCCAAGCCTTGGCACGTCTTTCATCCAGGCCATGTCAGGGCACTCAGGAAGAAACAGCCTTTGGCTCTTCCATGGATGCCCAGTACTTCATTGGCTTTTTTACACATGATCACAGCTGCGTTTTATCCTTAGGTGGGGGAACACCAGGACACAACCAGGCCACCTAGATTAGCTTTACTGAAATCTGGCCAAGTGGCAGGACAAACAATTTTGGCGTTCCAGTTTGTGTTCATCTCAAAGGCATCTTTATGCTTTTCTGATATTTGCAACTGTCCGTGGGTTTATTTGGGGGTTTGGGGGTACCTCTTCCACACAGTTTCTCTCCCTCCATTTCAGTTATTCCCTCTGGGAACCAGGCCAAAGAGCAAATAGGCTGTTGTGGGAAGAATCTGGGCTTGAGGTTTTCAGCAAGGGAAGGTCTTAGCTGTTTGCTGGATTTTCTAATGTGTGGAGTGTGTGTGTGCAGACAAGCCTACAGTGGCTGTGAGTGGGCTGGTCTCCATGCTCTAAAGAAGAGCGCTCTGCTGCTGTTTTGTACATCTGTGAGATGTGTTTTCATCTCCTCTGCCCCCCCCCACCTCCCAGACTCCCTTCCAAAAGGGGAATATACTTCCCACAGAGACAGCAGAGGTAAGGAAAGACACGTCACGTCATAAGTCAGCCTTAGGAACAGCTTTATTATATACTTTACTTCCACCAAAAAGAAAAAGGCAAGGGAGCTAGCTGGCAGACGGGCCAGCTCCTGTTTCAGAGACACAAGCGAAAGGCCACACACGGAGTCCGATGCCCCCTCCGACCAGATGGTCCAAAGCAGACCACGTACACAGCACAAAGACTGGCAAGGATGCAAGGATGCCAACGTGTGTGTCCTTATTGGCTGTTTGAATACAATCTTTAAAGAGTGTTTTGTTTCAATTTCACAAAGCACACAGACAACATGGCAACGTCCAACCATTTTTTTTGGGGGGGGGTTAGGGTGCAGAAACAAAATTATACCATTTTTTCATTTTTGTAGCACCATCATCCTCTTCTTAACACCCACTGCATTGGTGATGCTCAGCACAAAGGCATTAAATTCAGACTGTTCTGAAGCTTGAAAGAGAGCCTTGCCCTCTGAAAGACGAGCAAAGGCATCCTCAGTGTGTGATCATGTACCCAGGGCTCGGTAAGCTTTTACCACAGGAGACCTGTGTTAAGCTTTGGCGGTCTGCCTTGATAACCACCCCACTCCTCTACTAGAGACCGGCCGCCAGCTGCCGAGAGGAACACTGACTCACAGAGCTTGATAAAAATACAGAGAACTATCTTCAGGGGCACAGACCAAGTCCTGAAATACGGAGGGAGTCAGGAGACAAGAAAGAATATTATACAGAGATACCCACAGGAGAAGTCACCGGAGTAAGGACCGGAGTGGAGTAAGGACCAGAGCTGGCTGCTCTGTTGGCCGTTTCTCTGCTCCAGGTGGCACTTGAGCAGCTACTTTCCCTTGCCCTGAGATGGACACTTCTCCTGGATCTTCTGGGGGAACTCCTCCACGCATTTTGTTTGGGCCAAATCCTGGCATGGCTCCACACACTGAGGCAGGCACTGGTCTTGGCTTGGAGGCAGGCATGGATCTTGGCCTTGCTGGGGGCAAATTTCTTGACTTAACTCCTGGCTCTGAGGGACGCACGCCTCTTGAGCTTGTTGTGGACATTTATCTTGGCAGGGGTCCTGACAGGAGGGGACACACACCTCCTCAGCTTGTGCCTGGCATTTTTCTTGGGTCTTTTGAAGACAAGGAGGTGGCACGCATGGTTGCTTGCACTGTTGATCGCTGAAAGACATCTCGAGTGATTTGAGGAGCCTGAAAACACACAAGATTTGAGACGCGTTGCATTGAAAGCACCAGGCTGGGAGCTAGGAAGGCATGAGTGTGTGTGGATGATGGAGAGAGGGATGAGGAGGGGAAGATAGTTAGCTCAAAGACTGATGGTCTTCATCCCTTTCTTTTGTGTCCTTATATTACCTCCCTCTGACACTTACTTCCAAGGTGAAAGTATTCTCCTGGGATTTTTTCCTGGATAGTCACAAGCTGAAAGGCCCAATCCTATTACAGAATTTAACTAATCATTTTTAAAGAAATCAGGTACAATACACTAAATAGAATGCATGAGCTAGTAAAAACAAGCTGTTTAACAATGGTAGTAGAAAGTATAGTCTAGGGTAGTAGTGTGTGTGTGTGTGTGTGTGTGTGTGTGTGTGAGAGAGAGAGAGAGAGAGAGAGAGAGAGAGAGAGAGAGAGAGAGAGAGAGGAGCATGCTTACCTGATCTCCAGTAAGATTCAGTGAAGGCTGTGGATTGTGGCCTGTAGGATGGTGGGGACTTTTATACAGTGCTTGGTATGGCCTCCTGACCACCTGTAGGGCCACGTGGGCTAACGTCCTAATTGTGGAGTTGCCGTAACAAGCTTCATCACGAATGGTTTGAGTCACTGCTTGTGATGCCTGTTAATCAGCCTGCATTTTGGCCTCTGGGTTCTCACCAGACCTCAGCAGGGAGGGGCTCTGCTCAGAACTCTTTCATTAGAGGCAGCAGGAAAAGAATGTCCATAAAATGTTATCTGTCTGTTAAGCCAGGGCTGAGGTCCCTTGTCTGCTCACACTGGCTCAGGATATGGTGAGAGATAAGATCAACCTTGCTCATCTGGTCTTTGCCAGTAGGAAAAAAAAAATCCACACCTAAGGCCTGGGGTCTGTGTGAGTTAAGGACTTGTATGGTTTGTTTTAAACATTTCCACTGCACGTTCCTACATGAAACACAAGATCCCTCTGTACATTTTGTCTGGGCTAACTCAATGGCTCTACACCTCAAGGCTCTACACTGATGTTGCCTTGGAGGTAGACACAGAAGCCCAACCCAGGGTCAATGGTTTGTCTTGGGAGTCTAAGGTGAGGATCCTGTATAAAAGTCTTGAGGAAAATTACAGTAATTTCTTGTTCTTGAGTCATGTAATATGGCGAAAAGGGAAATAGAAGAGGCCATCGTCATTTTCTCAACTTGGAGTTCTGGTGCCCTCTGAAAAGTAGAGTTTTAAGGAGCCAGGCGTGGTGGTGTGTGCCTTTAACCCCAGCACTCGGGAGGCAGAGGCAGGCGGATTACTGTGAGTTTGAGGCCAGCCTGGTCTACAAAGTGAGTCCAGGATAGCCAAGGCTGCACAGAGAACCCCTGTCTCAAAAAAAAAAAAAAAAAAAAAAAAAAAAAAAAAAAAAAAGAAAGAAAGAAAGAAAGGAAGGAAGGAAAGTAGAGTTTTCCAAGTGGCCAAGGAATAATTTAGAGCAAGGTGAGCCTGTCTCTTAGCCTCAGGAAAAGCTTGTCAGAGTTAGATCAATGAAAACTGGGGGGGTGGGGGTGGGGGTGGGGGTAGGGGAAAAAGTTTGAAAGCAATATACACCTTTCCACTGTGTCTTGTCACCGGACTCAGCAGTCTTGAAGTTCCACCCAAGTCGGCCATTTTACGAGTCTTCCCTGGTAACTGTAAACTAGGAAGAAATTCACTTGTTTTAAAAATGAAATCCCATAATAGTTATGTTTGTAATATATCTGACACTTAATGATGCTGTTATTCTCAGTTGTAAGTTCTAACTTAGGACAAAATCGCATCTATAATAACTGGAAGACAAGAGAAGATAAGTGATTGTTGACAGGGTACATGCATCAATGAAGGAATACAAGGTGGGTGTACTCAAAAGCCGCAGCCCCGTCACAGATAGTTTTTTCTCCTCTTCTGTTAAAATAATCCATTTGAAAACTCATGTAACACACACAAGACAGCATATGTAGGATTCTTAAAGTGGCATGAGAAATAGCAATTTGCTTTAAAAAAAAAAAGGTAGAAAGTACAACCCAAGGCAGAAGCAGAACAGGCCTCCCTAAGAGGCAGCAGCAGAGAGATGGGGGAGGAGGGAGGGAAGGAGGGGAGGAGGGGAGGAGGGAGGGGAGGAGGGAGGGGAGGAGGGAGGGGAGGCTTACTCAAATGCTAACAAAACTTAACGAAGAGTGTGAACTGTAGAGCCCAGTAAGGTAAAGACTGTTAATAGAAAATAGATGATATTAATCTATTCAATTAAATATTAATATTTAATGGAAAAAACACTCATGAGAGGAGTTTCTAGAGTCCCTAAAGTGATGAGCTTATTTTACCTGTTAATGTTGATTAAATTTCAGCAACTTAAAAAATGATGATGTCATGGGCTGGAGTGACTTTTCAGTGGCTAGAGCACTGGTTGCTCTTGCAGCTGACTGACTGAGGTTTTATCCCAGAACCCAAATAGCAGTTCACCACTGTCCAGAACTCCAGTTCCAGAGGATCCCGCGCCCTTTGCTGGCCTCCTCAGGCACCACACTCATGTAGCGTACATACATATATTCATGTGAAAGCAGATACCCACAATATAAAAATAATTTTCAGAGGTGATAGTGCTCCCTTTAATTTGGGGCTGAGATAAAAAAAGAAGTAGATGTAGTTCATTTTCTGAGAAGTGATCAGCAGAAATCAGGAATGTCTCTAAATGTTAACAACATAGGTTTGGGGTACTTGATATGTCAAAAGTTTTTCATCCTATAGCATGTGTTGTGTAGAGCATGCACATGAATATGCAGGTGTGCGCACCCATGTGGAAACCAGAGGCAGACGCAACGTGCCCTCTATTTCTCTCAGCCTTCTTTTTGGAAGTTTCCCATTTCAGGTAGGCTGGCTGGCTACTGAGCTCTGGGGATCCCCTTGACTCTGTCTCCCGATGCTGGAGCTACAGGTACTCACAGCCATGCTGGGCTTTTTATGTGAGTGTTGAGAATTCAAACTTAGGTCCCCTTGCTTGCATGGCAAGGATGTTCCCACACTGAGCCAGCTCCCCAGTGCCATCACATGTTTTTGAAGAAGTGAGGTTGGGGGCAATACAGGTGGGGATATTTGGCTTTGTGACTGCTGCTTAAAGGATCGGTGTAGCTCCAGCACAGTTCTGGCATGGTGATGGGAGCCATGGTGGAGGTGAGGGGTTTGGAATATTGATGAATGTATCAGAAAAGCTAAGGTCGTCTGAGGGACTCTGGGAACTGGGTGGTTAGCTGTGAGATGGGATGGGAAGGCTCTGCTGCTCATTTCCGTTCCTCTTTGAGCTAGGCACCACCCTGCTCTTTTGGGGACTCACATTAAGGAGATGCACAGAGGCTGGCGGTCACATCCCAGACATCCCTTTTGTTGATCTTGGGAGGCAGCGGGAAGAAGAAGGGCACTTTCAGGTAGGTCTGAGGGCAGAGTCATAGTTAGAAGGGTTTTGAGGCACAGAGATCTAGTTTGGGTGAAAGGAGCCTCTAGAGGCAGCTTAGGCTAGGCACAGGTGAAACATAAGGGGAGAACATCTGTTTCTGGAATGTTCTTTAAAGATGGTGGATGAGATGGGCTTGTTGATGCCACAGGTTTTGGATAAGCTCAGAAGCTACACAGCCCTGTGAAGAGCATGGAGAGGCCAGGCCATACTCTCACTGCAGTGCAATAGCCCATTTAGACAGAGCTCTGAGTTTGGCTTTTCCAGGGCACCCCTGCCCCTCCCCCCTCCTGTCATTGAATTAATTCATGACCATTCTTGAAACTGGTGGCAGAGTCCTCCTGAGGAGGCCAGAAAATGACTTGCCAACGACATTCTACTTACTCAGTAGGATTGGTGGCTGTGTTTGGTTATAAGGCAAGAGAGAATGAACATAGAAGGTGGAACCCAGTTGCCCATCAGTTGACTTGGAAACAGAGAGATTGTCTTGGGTTATCCAAGGGAAGGGTGTAACATAAACACAAGGATTCTAGAAAGATCAGAGGAAGAAGAAAAGTTAATGTCTACTGCGAAAGACTACACTGACCATTGCTGACACAGAAGATGGAAGAACACGCAGAAGTGACAGCAGCTAGAAAAGCTAAGAACATGGCCTCCAGGAGACTCCATAAAGAAATGTAGTCCCGGCTGTCACTGATTTTAGTCCACTGAGACTACCTGTCCTTTTTGTTTGTTTGTTTGTCAACTTGACACAAGCTAGAGCTATCTGGGAAGAGGACTGTCAATTGACAAAGTGCTCCCATAAGATTAGCCTATAGGCAAGCCTATCAGGTATTTTCTTGATTATGGATTGATGAGGGTAGCCTCACCCCTGGGCAGGTGGTCCTAAGTTGTATAAGAAAGCAAGCTGAACAAGCCACGAGGAACAAACGAGTAAGGAGTGCTTCCTGCATGGCCTCTCCATCAGTTCCTACCTCCAAGTTCCTGACTTGAGTTATGGTCCTTCCTCAGTGATGGGCTGGCTGGGAGTGTGTGCTGAAATAAACTCTTTCCTTTCAGAGCTGGTTTTGGTGATGGTGTTTTATTACAGCAGGAGAAAAGTAACTAAGACATGCCCGTGACTTCTGACTTGGAGAACTGCAATGCAATTATGACATTTTGTTCTACTATATTTGTGGTAACTTGTGTCATACATGCTAAACAACAACAACCACAACAACCACAACCACAACATCTTTCAATATATGAAACTCTTGGGACCTTTGAAAGACGAAGGTCTCAGATGAAGCAATGGAATCTCCCCATTCCTTGGTTTAAGAAGATCCCTTTACTTATCCTATCAACACTTTCAATCAAGACCTCACTTTGGTAAAGAACGCTTAAACACTCATGGAACAACTGAAGTCACGGTTCAGGGTTGAACTCTACCACATAGACAATGTGCAGTGTTGGATTATTGGCAAACTCCCTTAGGGATGCAATTTCTCTTTTTATGTGAGAAGGTAAAAATAGTAGTTCACAAATTTTTGTGAGACTAAGTTAGAGTATACAGTAACGTTTAATACTCTTTTACTACTCATGAGGCCCTGTATTGGCACAGAAATAACTTTTTTCATGGATCCCTCCTTGATTTTTTTTTTCCCAGTCCTTCGTTCTATGTCCTTTACTCGGATCCTCTACCGTTTGGCCTTTGAGCATACTTTTCTTTTCACTGTGATGAGTAGACAATATATTCCACAGGGCCTTGTGATACTGGCTCTGCTCCTAACAGGGTCTGACCCCTCACTGGACCCTCCCTGGCCCATCCCAGCTTTCTCATTCTGTGACACTATAAATGTGAGAACGAAGAGTAAACTTGAGTACTTCTGTGCCTTCTAAGGGTTTGCTCATGTGTGCGTGGTCCTTTCTCCTTGCATAGGAGACCCAGTCTTTTGTCCTCTGCATGTAGCAGAGGCTGGGAAAGGGGTACCTTAGATGATCTAGCATTTCCTTGTTGAAAAGTGGGAGGTTTGGGGGATCCCAAGTCTTTCAAAAACCAACCTTAGTGGACCGGATAGTTGGTGACAAGGCTTGGATATCTTTGGGGAGACTGTCCCAACCCCGCATCTTAAGATGACTAATTTCCCTGGTTAAGTTCAGTCTTCTAGTAAGACTAATGCTGATCTGATTTTAAGGGTATCTGAGGATCTAGACTTCTGGAGCTGTTATTATTGGGAGCCAGGACGTAATTAGACAGAAGAGACTGAGGTGTATGCAGAACATTGTTTTCCCTCCATTCCCATCAAATAACAATCTCCTTTGTGTAGATCATAAGAGTTCCCAGACTCCTTTGATTCATTCACCTGCATATTAAAGGGCAATGGGCCTGATAACACTGAAAAGTATAGAATATGTGGCTCATCCTGTTTCCTGGTGAGCAGATGCCTCTGGAGTTTACTGAGCTTGTGAATTCCTTGTGGAGAGAGCAGTGTTCTTCTTCTGCCTTCTCCTTGCGTCACCTACGCAGAGTCTGACTCAGACAGGCAGAAGGTGTGGATCGCAGGCCCTCCAGGCCAGGGGTTCGTAGGAGAGCACCTGCTTCTACTTCCTGGCTTTAGCCCCAGCACGTGATTTTTTTAACTGGCAACCTGGACCTACCTATCAACCTTGATTGTTAAATGACGAGATGGAGGTGTAAAACCATCTGGACCTTGTTCAAGGTCCATGGGAGAAGTTCATGCCTTTTGCAAAGGACATGGAAGAACAGACTATTGTGTTGGAGATTGTGGACGCGTTTCAAGAAAGATAGCACGTGTGCGTGCCAGCCTGTGGCTCTCACCAGCTTGCTGTGTGTGAGAAAATATTCAAATGCATGTGCCTTCACCTTCGAGCGGGGAAGAACCCCCAGGACAAGAGATGCAGACAGACATGGGGACAAATGAGGTCCTCAAACTGCTTAGCTTTACTGTTGGTCTCCACCCTTCCCACTTTCGAGTCTCAGTCCTGCCCCCCTGGGGCCCTACATCAGGGTAAGAAATCTGACAAATAACTCACAACAGTTTTTGATACAATTTTTCCTCACCCAAAAATGCCACTTCCATCTCAGACAGTGCTCTGAAAGCCTCCTTGGGTTCCTCTGTGAGCCCAGCTAGGAAAAGGGTGAAGGTGAGGGTCCTAGCTGTGTTGCCTTCATAAGGTATTTTTCATCTTTTCCTCCTCTCTGCCTTCTCTATTGCTTTAGTTCATCTAGCAGATGACAAGCAGCCCCAGAGCCTTTCCTCTAGCGCCATGGGCATCCTAGCTGGGCTGGAGTTTCAAAGCCACCCAGTGCAAGGGATCCTTGGTGGCATCTGCTCTATGACTCTCTGAAGAGACCCTTCGGACTGCTTTGCTGGAGAGAGAGTTCCTGGCCCTGCCCACCTCATTTTCTGTAAGCCATCTGTCCGGCACTGCCCAGATTCTGGTGATCTCACTCTTAGGGTGTTGCTTATTTGTACAACCCTCTACCATTTGCGGCAGAGTCTTCATGACCGCTGTGGGATCTGGGAGTAATTACAGCATTCTGTGGACAGCTGGCATCCTCATCCCATCCCGGTCTTCTTCCCCAGAACTGCCTTTGATGTAGCTCTTTGTTGTGAAGGTAACCATTACGATGTCTATCTTCAGTTTCATGTACATGGAAGGGACAAGTAAAAAGCTGGCTACAGACGTTTTCACGTTCTCAGGCCTGGCCTTCTCCTAGACCATACATGGGGTTCTAGAAACACGGAGGCTACAGTTCTTGGCCTATTTTTCAATGCCACCACTTGGAAGGCCATGCATTCAAGGTCAAGGTTCCTTCTGGACTGTGCATGTGCCCTTCCAAGGTCTGTCAGAGACTCTGGAAGTCCTTGAAACACTGACAATTATTTCATGATTATTTGTTTTTATTCTGTTGCACAGTGAATAAATTTAGAAACCAATAGAGGTTTTTTTTTTTTAATAACTCCCTTGTACTAAAACAGTGAGGACATGAACAAATGTTCTCCCATTATTATTATTCAGAGTGGTTTTGTGGTGAAAATTCGTGCTTCCTGAAGCAAGCTGAGGCCTTATTATTATTATTTTCTTTAATTCTTGCTTTTCATGTTGGCCAGCAGATCCAGGGCTTTGGATGTATTGAAGTAGTCTACCACTGATTCATAGCTCCTGCTCTTGCCAGGATAGACTTAATGGCTGAGGAGTGAGTGACCCATCAAGTAACAAGTCTAAATTGAATCCGATCCTGATGACTATTTACAATTTAGATACACCTCACTCTAGCCTCTGCCTTCCCTCCCCCCTTCTCTTTGCTTTGATTGCCTCTGAAGTGAGATGTTTTTCCTGGTGTTATCATCAGTTGACCTCAGGCCCCCCCCCACCTCGTAACCTAACAAGGGTTTCCAGAAGTTTCTGTTGTCCGCCAGACACCTTTCTGGTGTTAGAATGTGGGAATTCTGGGGGCAAATCTCCCATCCCTGCCAGGAGACACTGGACTGAGACCTTTTTCAGGTCAGAGAAAGGAACAGCTTCCACATCCGGAGACTGAGAAGACAGTGCCCTGAAGTCCTTGCCTTGCTTTGCCTCCTAAATAATAAGTGTGTGGGTTCAGTCAGAAGTTGTTCTGTTGCCGTTTTCCAGGCACTGTTTGCACTGTCTGTGTCTGCCTTTCACAGCCAGTGAAATGCCTTTAGAGGGACTGGAAGCTGTTGGCATGCTGAGAGTCCATTGGGGGAACCATCCTTGGGCCAGCCAGCCTCTCCCATGAACTCTTACTGCTACTGCAGAGCATTCCAAGGATATTTCCCTTTAAGCGTTGTAGGCTACTATAATGATCAGATGGTTTGACCTGTGTGACAAAGCTGTCAGCCGCCTGGCTACTGGAGTAAGCTCATGACCTTCTAGGAAAACACGTGCTTGCCTGGAGATAAGAGGAGAGCACCCTGACCATTCACAAGCCACATGTGTGGACCTGCTCACAAGACTTCACAGACAGAGTGGGATGTGTGCTGAGGAGGAGGGAAACTGACAACCGTGGGTGAGGCCACACACACAGGCTTTGCTGTCGCGTGGTACAGTGCTCTTTAATTCTGTATCCCACTCCAGGATCCGTCTCAGCAGTAGGAGCCATTACATTCTTTCTAGTGAATTTATCCAGTTTGCTCTGGACTCTCTAGCTCCTTGTAAAATCCTTACTAAAATATCAGGTGTGAACGCCTTCCCTAACTGCGGTCCTCCTGAAAGTACCAGGTGTGAACGCCTTCCCTAACTGCGGTCCTCCCTAAAATACCAGGTGTGAACGCCTTCCCACAAGTCCTTCAAGTTTCTGTACTTCGGTTTTAATTTTCAAATATAGATTTACATACATGTGCAAAAACAGAGGACCTATGTATTCTTTATTGAGGTTCTTGAGATAGTGACATTATTGAATTTTAATTACCAAAGCAAGGTAGATGAGGCCACCCACACCCCCTTATTTTAATAATGTCTACCTCTGTGTCTGCCAGGGATGCCTGGGAACAGGAGAAGTATGGAGCAGCGGGGCTCAGGTGGGAGCAATGTACTGCCTCTTCACCCGCTGTCCACTGGAGTGGTTTGCAGCCTTCCTGATGCTAGGAACCCTTTGACACAGTTCCTCCACAAGACCATTTCATTGCTACTTCATAACTGTAACTGATACTGTTCTTAATCATAATGTAGGTAACTGACACGTGGGAGATCTGACATGTGACCCCTGTGAAGAGCGCTCAGCACCGAAGGGGCTGTGATCTGCAGGCGGAGGACCACTGGTCTACTGTGTCCCAGTACGTTAAGCACCTGATGTGTGCCTATGCCTATCTCAAATCTGAAAATAGTGCTGTGACAGCGGTACTGTTTGTGCCATCTTCCCTCTGAAATCGTGAAGGAAACTTAGGCGTAGGTAAGTTAAATACCTAATGCAAAGTCGCGGTGTTGTCAGTGGGTGGAGCTAGATCAGTAGTTCTCAAGCTCCTTAGTGCTCTGGCCCTTCAACGCGGTCCTTACATCGTCGTGGTGACCGCTCCCCCCTCCCCGCCCCCCAACCATCAAGTTATCTTTTTGCTACCTCGTAATTGTAATTTTGCTACTGTTCTGAGTCATAACGTAAATATCTGATATGCAGGATATCTGATATGCGTTCCCTCAAAAGGGTGGGGGAGCCGCAGTGAAGAACCACTGAGCTAGAGTTTAAAGCCAGGCAGTCTGTCAGAACCCCTCTGCGTAAGTGATAACCAGCTGGACTAATAGCAGATTGGTAGTATGCTCCTCCTTGAACTGTTTTCCTGGACGTTTGACCAATGTCCTGCCGCCACCCTCCCCCCCACTCCCCCGCCTTGTTTTCTGGGTTACATACTTTACCGGGCACAAGCACAGTTGAGAATCACTCATTGCTCTCAGGAAAGGCACTTTCCTCTACGTCACAGGAGGAGCCTACGGGTCCTCCGAGACCACGCGGCCAGGGGTTGCTTCCTGGCATAGTGCTGTGTAAGCCGCCACCACAAAATAAAGCAAACCCTCCAAGGCGGCAGGAGTGTTGCACAGCAGAGGAACGTGTTTACTTGTCAGTCCATGGTTTCACTTCTGGCCCCACAAAGTTGTAGGTGGTAACGGAGTCCAGTGGTCGTAGGGTTGGTGTCGCAGCCCACGGTGCCTCACTCTGGGGGTGGGCATGGAGAGGGGCACTTGGGAGGGCAGGGCTTAACACATACCTTGTAGGGGCATGGCGGGGGGCACGCTGCGGGGCATGGCAGGGAGCACGGCGGGGGGCATGGCGAGGGGCACGGCGGGGGGCACGCTGCGGAACATGGCGGGGGGCATGTCATGGCACATGTCCAGGGACACGGTGGGGGACACGGGGGGCATGGGGGACACTTTGGCGGTGGTGGGCACTTTTCCTGTAAACACTTTTCGGAGCAGCGTTGCAGCAGCTTCCTTAGACAGCTTGGCTGGCATTTGGTCTCGCACTTTTGTTCGCATTTGGGATCACAGGGCTTATTCTTATCCTCACTCGACATCTCTTCTGCGGAAATCTAGGCCTGAGGAGAAATGAGAGACAGGGTGTCAGTGAAGGACAATACACGGAGCTCCCTCCTGACAGCCCGGTTCTCTCTCGTCCAGCAGCTTTTCCTGTGTTCAAGCTCTACGTCATCTCCCTGAGAGCTGTCCTCGTCTGTGGACTTGGGGTACGTTTGGGCTGCACTCTGATTTTCTCTTACCCTGTTTTCCTCCATTCTAGACTTCATGAAGGTGCGTTCTTAGGGTCCTGGGATGTCCCAAACAACCACAAAACCTGTAAATTCAGTGTTGTTGGTATTTTTCTTTTGTATGTAACCCCACGTGTTTAATATAGTCTATGCAAACCATTATTTAAAGGAGTTCGTAA
>NC_140499.1:63204117-63309117 GCF_964271855.1 Acomys minous
TCTGTTCAGGACCTCAGAGCTCCCCTCCACCCTCCTTGCGTCTGATCCCCGTACCTTCTTTCCCTCCCCACACTCTCTTCTATTCAGCTCCCTCTCTACTTCTTCCACTGCCCATTCTTTTTCCTCATCAGACTGAGATTCAAGGAGGGCCTGCCTTGTTACTTGTTACTTAGCTTCCTTGTTACTTAGCTTCCTTGGGCCCAATATTTGTAGTATGGTTGTACTGTGGCTAATATCAGCTTATAAGTAAGTACATACTATGTGTGTCTTTTTGGGTCTGAGTTATCTCTCTCAGGATGATTCTTTCTAGTTCCATCCATTTGCCTGCAAATTTCATGATTCCCTCCCTTTTAATAGCTGAGTACTATTCCACTGTGTAAATGTACCATATTTACTTTATCCATTCTTCGGCTGAGGGATATCTAGGTTGTTTCCAGTTCGTGGCTATTATGAATAAATTCACTATGAACATAGTAGAATAAATGTCCTTGTGGTATGGTGGAGCATCTTTTGTACTATGCCCAGAAGTGGTACAGCTAGGTCTTGAGGTAGTTCTGTTTGCAATTTCTGAGAAAGCACTAGATTGATTTTCACAGTGGTTGTACAAGTTTTCACTCCCACCTGCAATGGAGGAGTGTTCCCCTTTATCCACATCCTAACTAGCATGTGCTGTCACTTGAGTTTTTGATCTTAGCTACTCTGACAGGTCTAAGACAGAATCTCAGAGTCATTTTGATTTGCACTTCCCTGACGACTAAGGACATTGAACATTTCTTTAAGTGCTTTTAGGCCATGCTAGATTCCTCTGTTGAGAATCCTCTGTTTAGCTCTGTACCCAGTTTTAAAACTGGATTATTTGGTTTGTTGGTGTTTAATTTCTTGAGTTCTCTATTTTGGATATTAGTCCTTTGTCAGATGGAGGGTTGATGAAGATCCTTTCCCAATCTATAGGCTACTGTTTTGATCTGTTGACTGTATCCTTTGCCATACAGAAGTTTTTTCAGTTTCACGAGGTCCCATTTATTAATTGTTGATCTTAGGGCCTGAGATATTGGTGTTTTGTTCAGGAAGTTGTCTCCTGTGCCAATGAGTTCAAGACTCTTCCTCACTTTTTCTTCTAACAGATTTAGTTTTTATGGTTTTACGTTGAGGTCTTTGATCCACTTGGACTTAAGTTTTGTGTAGGGTGATAAATACAGATCTATTTGCATTTTATATATGTAGACATCACGTTATACCAGCACCATTTGTTGAAGATGCTTTCTTTTTTCCATTGTATGGTTTTGATTTCTTTGTCAACAGCCAAGTGTCCATAGGTGTGTGGATTTATTTCTGGGTCTACAGTTTGATTCTGTTGAACAAAAAGTCTGTTTCTGTGGTAGTACCATGTAGATC
Organism: Acomys minous; assembly: GCF_964271855.1. NCBI lineage: Eukaryota > Metazoa > Chordata > Mammalia > Rodentia > Muridae > Acomys > Acomys minous. Next base: position 63,205,513 of record NC_140499.1, read on the forward strand.
TTATTACTATAGCTCTGTAGTACAGCTTGGAGTCAGGGATGGAGATGCCTCCAGAAGTTCTTTTATTATATTGGATTATTTTATTTATTTTGGGTTTTTTGTTTTTCCATATGAAGAGATAATTGTTCTTTCAAGGTCCATGAAGAATTGTGTTCATATTTTGATAGGAATTGCATTGAATCTACAGATTGCTTTTGGTTAGGTGGCCATTTTTATTATGTTAATCTTTCTGATCCATGAGCATGGAAGATCTTTCCATCTTTTGATATCTTCTTCAGAGACTTGAAGTTCTTGTCATACAGGTCTTTTTCTTGCTTAGTTAGAGTTACACCAAGTTACTTATATTATCTGTGGATATTGTGAAGGATGTTGTTGACCTAATTTCTTTCTCAGCATGAATGCCCTTTGTATACAGGAGGGCCTACTGATATTTTTGAATTAATTTTGTATCCAGCCACTTTGCTTGAAGGTGTTTATCAGCTGTAGGGATTCTACAGAGGGACTCTACAGGTGGAATTTTGGGGTTCACTTCTATATACTATGATATCACTTGCAAATAGGAATATTTTGGCTTCTTCCTTTCCAATTTGTATCCTCTTGATCTCCTTTAGTTGCCTTATTGCTCGAGCTATCTAGAACTCAAGGATTATACTGAAGAGACATGGAGAGAGTGAGTAGCCTTGTCTTATTCCCGATTTTAGTGGAATTGCTTTAAGTTTCTCTCCATTTAATTTGATGTTGACTATTGGATTGCTGTATACAGCCTTTATTATGTTTATGTATGGGCCTCACATCCCTAACCTCTCCAAGAAGTTTTTCATGAAGGAGTGTTGGATTTTGTCAAATAGCCTTAAGGCTGACTTGCATTTCATAGGCTTAAGTTGGGGTTTTAATGTTTCTTTAACACTGGCAAAGCTATCTCCTTTGCTGTCTCCCTGCAGCGCCAGCAGTGACAGGCATTTGGTGGGTTCCTCTTGAGCTTCTGCTGGCTGAGAGTCACTGCACTCTCGGGGGGTCTCCTGGACAGGTCTTCAGTCAAAGCTATCAGCAGCTTTCCTTTTCCGGCGCCAGATCTGTGCCTCCTGGGGTCCTCTGTGTGCTACGTTTGCCTGTACAACACCTGCACACCTTTCTCTCTCTCTCTCTCTCTCTCTCTCTCTCTCTCTCTCTCTCTCTCTCTCTCCCTTCCTTCCTTCCTTTCTTCCTTTCTTCAGTCACAGTTAGTGATATCTCCCCTGATATTCCTGCCCCTTGGATGTGGGGAGAGGAAAGCTCTGGGTTACCCTCATAGCTTCTGTATTTAGGCCGCTTGCTTTCACTATGATATTTGAGGCTGTTGTGGCTTTCCTCAGCCCTTTCCCCTCAGTGTCCCACAGGACCTGGACAGGCTCCCGCTTCTCCAGCCTTGTCTACTGTTCTTTCTGAGATCATCCTTCTCTGCAGAAGCCTCCCAACTTCCCAGGCTCTGTTTTCCTCACGCACTTGCAGTTCATCTTACTGTGAGGTCAGTGCACCAAAGCCAAAGCACTCTAACGCTGTTGTTCCTCCTGCGTTCACATACAAAACCCCGAATTCATCTACCTGGCCTCTCCTACCACGCCCCCTACCATGAGCTCCGACTCTAACCAGTGCCCTGGTCCACAAAGCTGCTATCTCAGAACCTGGGTCATGAGCCTCCTGCTCGGCCTCACAGCACCGGTGCCCTGGGGCTTGGCCAGATGTTTCGTAAGCTGCTCACAGCCTTTGTGAATTAAACTCTCCACCTACCTCAGTCAGTCCCATTCTCTGCTGGACCTATGGTCTTGCCCAGTGTCATTGTCATAGCTCACCATGTCTCCTTTCAATTGTATGCCTTATTATATTGTCACAGTGGATTTTTAATAAAAAAAATGCTTAATATTACTACATCACTTAAGATGGGGTCCAAGGCTGCTTGTTGACTCTACATCAACCTTTCTAGTGTGGCCCCAGGGTTCAGCTAGGTTTTCTACTTTTCTCATCCTTCCTGGGATTGGCCTACTTGCGCTTCTCCAAGTTTACTGGGTTATTTTTCCCCCAGAAACTGGCCTTTTATTTTCTGCTAGGCTAGTCCTCTTTCTTCTACCCTGAACCTTAAGCTCATAAAGAATCTTTCCCTAAACATTTATTTAATCCAAGATACTAGTCACAATAGCCAGCCAGATCGTTCTGAGATAACTTTTTTTTGGCAACCTTGGGCTTCACAGATGCTACCCAAGTGTTCTACTCCTGAGATGTACTCCATGCCCCTGTGTCTGTCTGTCTGTCTGTTTTATGGAAGGGTACTAAGTTACCCAGGTTGGCCTTAAGCTTGTTAGGCATATTGGCCTGGCCTGACCCTCAAGGCCTGGTGCATTCTGAGATTTTTATCCCCATATTTTGTACTTACAGACTTCTCAATCTATTATTTGATGGTCTAGTTTAGCGAACACAAAACATTTTTTTTTTTAAATCATGGTGCTGTAATGCCCAGAGGCTAACCTAGCATGCTAGTCTCTCAATAATAAAACTTTATTGTCAATTAAACATACCCCAGTCTCCCCTGACTAGGAACACAATTTTCCTCACCACGAATGAATTTCTACTTCCCATTTATCAAGAACCGCAGCAACAAGGGAGAAGGGGGTCTGCGTGAAGGGGGGGCCGCGTGAAGGGTGGGCCGCGTGAAGGGGGGCCGCGTGAAGGGTGGGCCACGTGAAGGGGGTCGCGTGAAGGGGGGCCGCGTGAGGGTGGGTCGCGTGAAGGGGGGCCGCGTGAAGGGTGGGCCACGTGAAGGGGGTCGCGTGAAGGGGGGTCTGCGTGAAGGGGGGGCCGCGTGAAGGGGGTCTGCGTGAAGGGGGGTCTGCGTGAAGGGTGGGCCGCGTGAAGGGTGGGCCGCGTGAAGGGGGGCCACGTGAAGGGGGCCACGTGAAGGGGGTCGCGTGAAGGGGGGCCGTGTGAAGGGTGGGCCGCGTGAAGGGGGGCCGCGTGAAGGGGGCCGCGTGAAGGGGGGCCGCGTGAAGGGGGCCGCGTGAAGGGGGGCCGCGTGAAGGGTGGGCCGCATGAAGGGGGGCCGCGTGAAGGGTGGGCCGCGTGAAGGGGGCCGCGTGAAGGGGGCCGCGTGAAGGGGGCCACGTGAAGGGTGGGCCGCGTGAAGGGGGCTGCGTGAAGGAGGGCTGCGTGAAGGGGGCTGCGTGAAGGGGGCTGCGTGAAGGGGGCTGCGTGAAGGAGGGCTGCGTGAAGGGGGCTGCGTGAAGGGGGCTGCGTGAAGGGGGCTGCGTGAAGGGGGGCCGCGTGAAGGGGGGCCGCGTGAAGGGGGGCCGCGTGAAGGGGGCCGCGTGAAGGGGGCCGCGTGAAGGGGGCTGCGTGAAGGAGGGCTGCGTGAAGGGGGGCCGCGTGAAGGGGGGCTGCGTGAAGGGGGCTGCGTGAAGGGGGGCCGCGTGAAGGGGGCCGCGTGAAGGGGGCCGCGTGAAGGGGGCTGTGTGAAGGAGGCCTAGTGGGTAGACAGGATGATTCTCAGGAGGGAAGGCTTTCTCTGCCAGGGCTAACAGTCTGCCCCAGGCCACTTCCCAAGGCTTCCTGCCAAGCTTCTGCAGCCTTTGCCCTGTGCATCCAGCAAGGGGCATAAACTGACTGAATCCTTAATGGAGGGAGCAGACATGGAGAGCAGATTCTTCATCGTATTGGGAGTGCTTGCTGCAAACTCAGAGCACAGAGAAAAAATATTCATGCGTGGAAGGAAGATGATTAAGAGGATCTGTTTTCCTTATTGTATGCCGTATTAGAAGTCAGGGAAATCTGGAAACACGGGTAGGGGACTTAAGCTAGTTCTTGCTAATTTCTTGACTAGGTTTGCTTTGTAAGTTTTACACACACACACACACACACACACACACACACACACACACACACACATGCACAATGAGGGGCAGCTGAGGTATTACTTTCATTTTTACATTATGTGTATGCATGTCTCTGTGTAGGTATAAGCATATACATGAAGGTGCCTACAGAAGCCAGACACTTCAGATCCCTCAGACTGGCATGGTGTAAGTGTTGAAAACTCAGCTTGGGTCCTCTGGAAGAGCAGGAGACACTCTGAACAGCTGAACCGTCTCTTTAGCCCTTAAGTTCCATTTTCTTAATGATCTTCTGTTGCCACCAGATGGCAGCACAGGTACAGACGACAGCCGCTAGCCCTGTCTGTCTAACAGTAGCTAAGACTGAAGGCTGCTGCTGGAGGAGTGGGTTGGTAACTGCACGCAGCGGAACACCATTCCGCTTTCAGAAGCATTTTCTGATATATGCAAACAGGTGTGGTTTTTGGTCAAAACAAGCACTGCACGATCCCGTTTATACAGTCAAGCTTCTCAATGCCAATTGGTCACTCAAGAGATTGAGGAATAATACCAGGATTGGGTTTGGTAGCACTGGCTTGATTGACACATTGGTAGAAATTCTTATTGTTTCCAGGTATAGTACCTCAGAGTCTGTTATCTGTAATCCCAGTACTCAGCAAGGAAGATGAGAGAATTGTGACTCCAAGGTGCATATCCAGTTCTGGACAAGCTTGGGCTGGTTAGTGATACAGTATTTCAAAATATAAAAATAAAATAATAATAATAATACCCCCTTAACAACAACAGCAACAAATGTAAAATGGGGCTTACCTAGAAGCTCGCTTTTCAAGCTAGCATCTTTGGTGCTAGTAGTTGCTATGTAGGCAGCTGGAGGAGAAAAGTCAAACAATGGTCTCCCAGTCCTGGACCTTGCGTGTTACAATACCAACCTGCCACACAAAAGGCACGTCCCGGTTCTGCGCTGGTAGAACTCTTAAGGGGGTAAATAACTGATTTCTGTGATTAAGGTCAGTGGGAAACTGCAACGATCCAACCCAGGTAGGAGGGAATGAAGGTGTGGGTCACCTTCAGGTACAGTAGGAGGACCTGCTGAGGTGCTCGCTGAGGGCAGAGGAAACGCAGAGTGGGCGGCAGATGCAGGAGGCTATAAACACCACCCAGTGACTAGTACAGAAGCAAGGATTATGGTTGGCAGGAAGGTCCCTGCCCTGTTTGTTAAGAATATGCTTGCGCGTACATTAAGATGACCCGTGGGAAAAGTGTAAATCTATATGATCATGTTTAAGTTACGGTGATAAAAAGCCTAAATATTGTTCCGGGACTTTGCTGCCTCAGGTCTTTGCATTCCAGGTTTCAGTTGCTGGTTTTGGGAGCTGCAAAGTTTGGTGTTTTCTCTCCTGGATTTGATTTTGCTTTGGTACAATTGTTTCCTATGGGCTTGTTTGTTTTTTCCCCCTCTTTTGGAGTAGGAATATCTTCTTAATATTCTATAATATGTTGGAGTTATGTCATTTGTTTTTGCTATTCATAGGGCCTTACAGTTAAGAGGTTTGAGAATTTTTAAAACATTGGGATTTTTAAGGATTTGGGGGACACTTTTAATGTGAACTATATTTTACATTATGAAATAAACAAGAGAAGTAGGGGACAAGGTTATATTCATTTTTGTTATTATCTTAAATGATTTATTTATTTTATTATGTGTAGCTATGTGTGCCTGTATAAGATTATGATTTTTAAAGTGACATGTTTGTGTGTCCTGTTGATAAGGCGTGCATTGTGTTGGTTGGTTTTAATGTCAGTTTCCCACAAATAAGAACCACCTGAGTAGCAACTTGTAAGTGAAGAGTTGCCTGGGCTGACAGGAGGTGACTCACCCTGACTGGGGCAGCACCTTCTAGCTAAAGTATGGACGAAAAGGGCCTGGCTGGAAGATGAGTCGCCTTTGGCTCCCTCTTGTGGCTTGGCCTTTTGCTGCCCAGGGAGATGATCTTACCAGCATTTCTAGGGTTCTCTTACTGCCTAAAGAACTGTGGCTTTCTGGGCACTTCCCGGTTTTCAGCTCTAAATTGGGACTGCTGTGGCATCCAGCCTCAGGGACCTCGTAACTGCCAGACTACTGGCCTCTCCAGAGTGACACAGCCACTGAGACACTACCTCAATTGTGAGGCACCTAGCCTCAAGGATGTAGGGACTCCAGGTTCTCAGCCTCTTGGGTATGAGGCAACTTTTAGTACTATTTCAGTGTAAGCTGACTTGATAAATTCCTTAGCTCTCTCTCTCTCACACACACACACACACACACACACACACACACACACACACAAAACACACACACACACTCATCAGTTCTGCTGCTCCAGAGAGCCCCAATAGCAATGTAAAGAGCAGGTCCTACAAACCACACAGTGTCTAGATGTGGGATTGCTAATGGCCAATAAGCTTCAGGGGCAGGCATCATGTCTGGACTTGTAACACGCAGTGTGATATAGCCATAGATTTAATACTATGTGTCAAGTACCTGCCCTCAAAAATGTCATTAAGTGCAAACATAGCCCATTTCCCCCAGATTTAACATGGAACTCACCAAGAGAAAACTGCAAAGTACAGTTGTCATGAGAGGCTGACATTCCATGTTAAGTGTATACTAATGCTATGTAATGAAACTACCTTTCGATTCCTTGCTTTGTCTCCTTTTTAAATTCTTACTCTGCTTGCTTTAAGAACCTGAAAACACTGGGTAGAGGTCTCTCCCTGCTCTGTCACAGAGAACTCCCTGTTCCTCACCACCAATCCTGTGTAGAATTCCTTTTAGAATCTTGCAGGCCTGGACCCTCCAAAGCTCTGTCCTTCTCCCTGACAGCTCCCACATACTTAGCACTTTCATTTCACTCCTGAACAGCATGTATGTATGTATGTATGCATGCATGTATGTATGTATATATGTATATATATAATTTTGTTTTTTGTTTAATCACTTTACAGCCAAATCCCAGCCTCCTCCCTCCTCTCCTGCCAGTCTCACCCTCACACCCACTTCCTCCCATCCTGCCCTTTCCCTTTCCTCAGGGAAAAGGAAGCTCCAAGCAGAGTATCGACCCACCTTGACATCTTAAGCCACAGCAGGATGAGGAGCATCATCTCCCACTGGGGCCTGACAAGGCAGCCCAGCTAGGGGAAAGGGATGCAAGGGCAGGTAACGGCGTTGGAGACAGCCCCTACTCACATGGTTAGGGGGCCCACATGTAGACCTCTGCTATGTATGTGTAGTGCAGGTACATGATGCAGTCCATCCATGTGCTGTGGTTAGTGATTCAGTCTCTGTGGGCCCCCGTGGGCCAGGCCGGTTGACCCTGTAGATTTTCCTGTGGTGTCTTTGACCCCTCCAGCTCTCTCTATCCTCCTTTCCACTCTACCACAGCGCTCCCCAGGCTTGGTCTATTGTTTGGATATGAGGAGTCTCTGTATCTGTTCCCATCAGCCGCTGGATGAAGCTTTGCAGAAGACAGTTATTGCCAGGCAGAGCATAGCAAGCATAGCAGAGCATCACTAATAGTGTCAGGGGCTGGCTCTCTCCCACGGGGTGGGTCTCATTCGGGCCGGTCGTTGGTTTGCCATTCTGTCCATCTCTGCTTCATCTTTACTCCTACACTTCTTGTAGGCAAGAAGACAGATTTTGAGTCCACATTTTATGGGTGGGTTGGTGTCCCCTTCCCTTCACTGGGGGTCCCTCCTGGCTATAGGAGGTGTCAAATTCAGGCTTCTTAACCCCTGCTGCTAGAAGTCTCAGCTAGGGTCATCTCCATAGATTCCTGGGCCCCTCCCCTGTCCCAGAGATGCTCCCCCCACTGAGTCCCATTCTCTCCCCCTCCCCTCCCCCTCCCCTGTGCCTCTAACACCTGATCCATACCCTTTACCCTCCCCACGCCCTCTCCCACACAGCAAGTTCTCTCAATCATTGCTGTTATTCAAAATCCTCAAATAGCGTGTCAGGAGTGTTGGCATTTTTAGCCACCTCACTGAGCCTGCAGAAGGCAACCACAGTAGAGATGGAGGAGTGAAAAAAGATGACCTGATCATTATCAAAAGGTCAAAAATTATAAAGGGGCAGAGAGAGAGGGAGGGAGGGGGGAGAGAGAGAGAGAGAGAGAGAGAGAGAGAGAGAGAGAGAGAGAGAGGAGAGAGAGAGAGAGAGAGATAGAGAGAGAGAGAGAGAGAGAGAGAGAGAGAGAGAGAGAGAAGAGAAGAGAGAAGAGAGTAACTTGGGAAGGGAATAGGTGGATATAGGTGATATGAAGTGGAAAATGAGGTAACAGGGAGGGGGATTCAGCCTGGGGAGGAGGAGGAGGCATCAATACAAAAGGAGAAAGGAAAAGGAAAACTAATGCTAAGGTTGTTTTATAGTCTCAAGGAATCATATTATTTTACATTTAATTAAAATTATATAGCAATACATATAAGACCACAACACACACACACACACACACACACACACACACACACACACACACACACACACCCTTACCTTAAAGGAAGATAAGCTACCTGGGCTGACAATGTACCCCATAAGAACAATATATTAATAAGACCCCCAGGACCAGGCACGAGTACTTTGCAGCAGTCGGTCAGGGTAGCCAAGTGATTCTTAAAACAATATAGATTGCCAGTGTAACCCTCGGTTGCCCCTCAGGGGTCGAGGTGGCCTCTGTTGCTGAAGACACTTCACACTTAGGGCACAGAGCTGAGATGATTTGGAGCTGTATCTGACCGGAGAGCCTCTCCCCTGCAGTCTAGCGTCCATGGTTTCAGACACACCATGCAAGCTGCTCAATCGCAGTCCTACGCAGCTGCAGCACCTCTGAACCATGACAGCTATCATCATGGCAAGCTCTGCACAGAGGTGCAGTGACGGTCACTCACATGTCCCTGGTAACCAGTCCCTGTCTAATTGGGGAGTAACCATGTCTGGTGCTGGAAACCTAGCCGGCTTCCAGGGGATACTGAGGCAACCAGCATAGTTCCTTACTGCCTTCTAAATCCTATCCTTACACGCACAGGTAAGTGTAGCTACCACGCTTTATCAAAGAAAGCCCCCCTCCCCCCCCACTCCGCCGCCGCTTTACAGCAAATAGAGACAAGCAAAGAAAACCGCTACTGAACAAAACTGCGTCCATCAGTGTACATCACATGGAGCCCGGCCCCGGCTCATACGTCCACATCATGGCTCAGGGAACATCACTGAAGAGGGAGTGGGAAGTTAACCCCAGGATGCCAGGGGGCGTGCTGTGAAAATGACTCTTCTTGAGCTGGTTACATAAAGAGAACCAAAGCAGCAACAATAGATTCGTTAGCATTGAAGAGGAAAAATTTTGTGGCGCTCTATCCCTAGAGAAAAGCAATGACTGCTGGGAGAATTAGCCTCTCGAGGAAATGAGCTCCCTTTACTGGTTGTCCATCCCAGAATGGTTAGCCTTGAAATGATTTACACACCACCAACAAAAGCATGCTCAGCAGGGTGTATGTATATATATGTGTGTGTGTGTATATATATATATTTGTGCATATACACATATACATACTAACATATATGTATGTAATGGTAATAAAAAGAGGCTATTAATCTGAGAGTGGAGAGGTGTGAGGGGCTTGAAGGAGGGTAGTTGGGAGGGACTTGAGTGAAGAAGGGAAGGAGAGAAAGAGATGTAATCCTATTTCAACTTTAAAAATATTTAAACAAATATAGACTGGAGAACAGCAAACTGATGGAAAGGCCATATTGCTGAGGATAACACCTACATAACTCACTGAACATGGAGAAGTCGAGCTGGTACCTACATACAGCCTTCACCCTCCTCACCCCCACTGACTAGTGTTCATGATACTAGGAGGCTCTATCCACACTACCAGAGGAGAAAGGTAAACAGGAAGCCAGCCACACACTCTTACACCCTTAGATCTACTATGGTGACCTCCCTGCATGATACAGTAGTGCAGTAGTGACACAAAACGTGTGGGAATATGTTATTGGGTTTAAGACCCACACATGAGATGAAAACCATGCCTGACACTGTGCAGGTGGCCAAGAGCCTGGGACAAGACAGGCCAGAGACCTAGGGGAAAATCAAATACTCTTGTTCTGCTAAAGGAATATAGCACTAAAATGACTCAACAACACGTTGCTATATTCATAGATCGGTGTCTTGCTTGGCCATCAAGAGAGAAGGTTTGTGCTGTAATAAATGGCAGCAAATACGTAAAACCATAGGTAGACAGTGTGGTGGGGGGAGGGGGGGAGGGAGGGAGGGAGGGGGCTTTGGAACACTTATAAATGGGATTACTACATCAAATCTTTCCCTTCAAGGCTCAGAGAACTATGTAGAAAAGAAGGCAGAAAGATAAGAGGCAGTGGAGATGGAAGGTTCCAAGGAATCGAGGTCTTCTAGGCACAACAGGGACGACACACACATGAATCCACTGAGATGTGGAAACACACACAGGGCCTGCACAGGTGGACACAAACGGCTGCCCTTACCCAGAAGCTATCTCCAATTGATAACCACCTGCAAAGGAAAAATTAGGTTTTTTTCCAAAGGAGTCTCACGTGTGCACAAATGACATTTAAGGGCTGACTCTACGGCCAGCAGTAGACAGCCAACACAAAATGAAGTCAGTGGTATCTTTGAGCCTTTTCTTTCAAAATGCTTTGTTTGAACATCTTTTTCTTCTTATAGGTGTCTTGCTTAGAGATTACAGTTTCTGATTTTGTGTTTTTATGAAATTTCTGTGTAATCGAAATGTGTATGACTCTGCATCTGTATGTGTTTCTTGTAGTTCATTTTGGGTCTTCTTTTTTCTCTTTGTTTTGTCCTCTTTTTTGTGTGTTTATTTTCTAATGAGAGAGAGAGAGAGAGGGAGAGAGAGAGAGAGAGAGAGGGGGAGAGAGAGAGAGAGTGTGTGTGTTTGGGATGGGGAGGAGGAGAGCATGAGCTTGGAGGAGCTGGAAGGGAAACAGTGATGAGGACATTATATATACGCGCGTGCGCGCGCGCGTGCGCGCGCACGCGCGCACACACACACACACACGCACGCACACATGCACACACACACACACGCACACACACACACGCACACACACATGCACACACGCACACATTATTTTCAATAAAAAAAGAAGGGAAAAAATAGAAAATGGAGAGCTAAGGCTGTTCCTAAGAAGAAAGGCCCACTTTGTAATCTGTGTTGGTGGTGGAACTGGGACAAGACTGTTGCTGTCCAATATAAGTGATTGTGAAGACCTGCTTCTATTTGAAGCTATTAATAAGTAACTGTGTGTGTGTGTGTGTGTGTGTGTGTGTGTGTGTGTGTGTGTGTGTGTGATAGTCTCTGTTGGTGCTGGAAGAAAGAAGATAGAGATGGCGAAGGGCAAACTCGGTACGTTGTCGACATCGGGTGGTGTGTTTCAGGAGAGCCATCACTGCTTGGTTCTTTTTTTGTGCCGGGATGATTGGGCACTAGCTTTGAGCTTAATTTCCTGAATTAATGATCACCTGAAAGAAGCAGGAGGTAAGCATTGCCACAACGCAACAGTGGAGGATCTTAAGTCCTGAGCACCACATGGGAGAAAGCCCCTTTCCTCCCACCCGCTTCCTCCCTGACTGCCATGACTTTCAGACCACTGTGTCCCCAGAGCTCAGCCTCAACCAAGTGGGCCTGGACCAAGGTGTCCACAGACAACTGGCCCTCCTTTGGGATTCTTGTTCCCAAGATGATCATGCGTGCACTGCAATAAGTCAGAGAACGAGTAAGGAGTTTTTGGTGTGCCTGCACTTGTAAGGCCAAGGAGTGGAAGTCTGAAGGGAGGAATCATGTGACTGCATAACTCAGTGCTGCTGCTTCTCATGATGATGTGGTCTCAAGTGATCCAGAAAGCTGCAACGGGATGCTTAGGCAGAACAAAGGAGCCCCGCCCCCCTCCCCAAGGACTTCTCCATTTTAGTAGCACTTCCTGCTTACAGACTTCCTGGCTCAACAGTATTCAGGGAAAAGCCAACTGGTCTTTCTAAGCTTTTTTTTTTTTGGGTGGAGAAAACATAACAACAACAACAACAACGTGGCTTTAGGTGGTCACACGCACACAAAGAAGCTGCCTTTTGACCTTTTTTTTGGTTATGTAGACAATTTGTCTTTTCCTCTAGATATATTGACAAATTTCTTCATTTATCCTATTCCCTGGTTACTTTAAGATCTAAGATGTTTATTCTGGGGGTTAACAAATGCTATTTTGAGCTGGCTAAGTGTCAGGATTAAACACCAGAAATTACAGTTAGTACCCCATAGCCTCCAAGCATTTGTCATTCAGGTTGATGCAGTGTTGCAGAGAGAGAAGGCAAACAGGCTCATGCTGTGATCCAGGCCTTTGGTTTTCCTATCTCCAATACCTATCCGGTGGGTCAGAGCACAGTGCCCAGGCAGGTGAGAGGAGGTCTAGTAGGCTTGGGGTGCCTACTAGAGGTTGCAGCATACTCCGGGAAGGACTCTAAAATTTGCGCTTGCCTATGACCACTTCCTCTGGAGAAGCGGGAGGGCAGGAGGAGACGGTGGGTAGAGGCAGGTACTCCTGGCTCTGCTGTCTGAGAGGAGACCAGAAGAAAGGACTTGCTGAGATGGTTGCTTGTCCATCACCAGTAAACCGTCTGAGTGCCTGGGTCTTTCATCCACTTCTGGTACCCATGATGAAATCACTATCAATGTTAACACACCAGATATGATCTTTAGGATCAAATGGAGTTCATTTAAAGTCACCGAACATGTACTAGGAACTAGACTCCTTACCCAGGACAGTGGAGGTGGGTTTAGAGGCGGTCATTGATGTTTAGGTAGAGTTGAAATATAACATGTTTGATCAACTTGGAAATGGCTGGGTCATGGGGGAAAAATCTAAGGAACTGCGGTCTTCAGAGATGTGGTAGAGGGGATTTTACATCGTTTTAGGATTTCCTACGTCTAGACCATGTAAGTTCATGCAAATTTTCTTCTTCAGTCTTCAGTCTTTTGCTCTTTGTTGGACAGCTCAGAGGGCTCTGATCATGCCATACCACCAGTCGCCAGCTGATGGTGCTAGAGGTACCTCCGAGAACAGACCTGCTCATGGATAGGGCTACTACTTAACTACTGTTCATTTTTCAGCTTGTCTTAAAATATATATATATATTCACATTACATCCCAATTGTAATCCCCTTGCTCTTATCTGCCTGTTCCCACCCTCACTCACTCTTCCGCCCTATTCTCCTCCCCTAGACCTCTGACAGGTGGGGTCCTCTTCCCCCACCGTCTGACCACAGCCTATCAGGTCTTATCTGGATAGCCTGCATCCCCTTCTGTATTACCACAGAGCCTCTATGCCGACGGGGCAGTGATCAAATCACCAGCACCAGAGCTTACTTCAGAGGCAGCCCCTCCCTCCCCTTTCGGCTGCTTCCCTCTTCCTCACGTGGACAATGAGCTCCTGGGTCCAGATCCACCAGCCTTGCTAGTCTCCTTGTGGGGCTCCTGAAACCCCAACCCCACCCCCTTCTTTCTCTTCTCCGTATAACTAGCAGCTCTTTGCCCAGACTGGGCTGCTATTCCCAGTGTCTGTCCCGATCCCCTGCTTTACATTGGGATGTAAAGTCTCTCAGAGGACATCGATGTTGGGCTAATATCCACTTATAAGTGAGTATATACCATGCATGTCTTTCTGGGTCTGGGTTACCTCACTCAGGATGATGGTTGCTAGTTCCATCCATTTGCCTGCAAATTCCAAGATCTCCTTTTTATTAATAGCCGCATAGTATTCAATTGTGTAAATGTACCATAGTTTCTTCATCCATTCTTCAGCTGAGGGGCATCTGGGTTGTTTCCAGATTCTGGCTATTACGAATAAAGCTGCTATGAACACAGTTGAACAAATGCCCTAGTTATGGTGGAGCATCTTTCAGGTTTATGCCCTGGAGTGGCACAGCTGGGTCTTTTTAAGCTGTACAAAGTGAAACCATGACTGACAGCTAATGCTCTGTCTGCATGTTTCTAATGTGATAAAAGATTTTTTTTAGCTTGAAATTTTAATGGAAGAAACAGCAATAGATATAACCCACAGAATAAAATCTCGTGGAAGCCCTCAATAATTTTAGCAGTGTAAAGCACTGAAGGAGAGATAAACCTGTATTTTAGGATCCCAAGTGTGGGATCGGAACGGTCTTGTGAGAGAACAGGTGAGGTTAATCCACTAGAAGACCAACCACCTGATTGTTGCCAGCTGAAAAGATCCCGTGAACAGACTCTGGGAGGAGAAATATAAATGAGCCAAAAACTGGAGGCGGGGCTTTTGGAGAGTTCAGATAGATTTGGCTGTTCATTGCTCCAAGTAGAGATGCTCCTAGAGAGAACTGCTGGAGGGAAGGCTCCGGGCTCCTGCTGAGGTTCCAGCAGAAGGTACACCAGGAGACTAGTTCCTTGGAAATGATATCCTTACAGTTTTGTTATTGTGTTCCTTAATCCTCTGTTCCTATTGGTTTGATTAGTCAGGTTATAAGTGATGTATGCTCAGTTAATAAGTTGTAATGAAATATATTGGTTAAGAAAATTGAGCCCACAAAGCACTTCCTTTCTTTTTTCTTTCCTTTCTTTTTTTTTTACTTAAGTAATTTATTCAGATTACATCTCAGTTGTTATCCCCTCACTTGTATCTTCCCGTTCCCCCCCCCCTCTCTTTCACCCTATTCCCCTCCCCTTTGACAGAAGGGGGTATAAAGCACTTCTTAGACCAAATAGTCAGAGAGCTGCTGCAGTAACCACCCCTCCTGTCAGAGCTGGCTTTATGCCCAAGGCTCTGCTCTCAGCATGGCGTGGCGTGGCCTTGCAGGGACTTGCAGGGCCTGCTTTTTATGTCCATCCAAACCTTATGTGGTGAGTCCTTGTCAGAAAAGTCCAGGCGCTTGTCAAAGAGGTGGAGCTGGGAGGCAGTGCCCCAGGCACCGGGGATGAAAGGGCGGAGAGGAGGAGGCTCTGTGGTTGGAGCAGTTGGAGGGGGTCTCCATCTCACCCTCGCACGGCTCCTGATTTCTTCCAGGCTCATTCTGAGGATTTTCCACGCATTCTCTTCCTTTCCTCGGGCCTTTTTGTCCCTCTGTGACTTACCCATTGTAAGTAATCAGAGACACAGCCACTCAGGGATAAATATATACTGTCAGACTCAGAGAAGAATAACGCAAGTCATCTTGGAGTTAAAGGTGCATTTTGTGACGATCTTGTCACCTTCAACAAAGGATGTGATGTTGTAAAGCAAGAACTCTACAAAATCTCCTCTTAGGTGTTGTGTCGTGTGCTCCCCCCGCCCCGTCTCCTCCCTTCTGTTTCTTCAAATTCGCTTCTTTAGAAACTTCAAAATTGTCCAACATTAGGGTGGGGGTGGGTGTGGGGGGTGGGAAGCAAGTTCTTGTAGTGACTTCAAATAACCACAGGGAGGCAGTATGGTCAAGGAAGCAGCAACTGGAAATACAGGCTATTGCAGACCACAGGCAGGGGCTTAAGCCTGGTTGGGTAGCCAAGGGGGTTTCCCCTCCGTTTCCCTATAACTCCCCAGTTCTTGAAAATACTCGCCAAATTTCCCCTTTGCCAGAAACGCCAGCTTTACATGTTTTATGGCGGATTGCAACATTCACTTTTTCCGTGAGATGATCACGTGGTACAGGTGATGGATGGAGCAGAGGGCTGTAAGATCACTGAATTTTCTTCACGTGTGCTTGGATCATTCAGTGGGCTTTGTGGCTATGAAAAGATAGAAGTTTCTGGGCAGGGCTTCCGGGAATTGCAGCTTTTCCTGCTGCTTATAAGGCTGCTCCATATTCTGAGCAGGTGTCGTCCTCATCACGCTTTACATAAAGTAAAGCACCACCGCACGCAGAGCCTTTAGCATCGGTGTACGGAGTCTAACGAAATTAGGATTGTTTACCCAGAGCACTGAGAACTCCCTTTAAGATCGGAGAGTCTGAGACCTTATCCAGACTCAAGGAAAGTCCATGATTTGAAAAAAGAGACAGATGTGATTTGCAGTGCGGAGAATACTGTGCCAAGCAGGCACCGATTAGCATACTGGTGCTTGGCGCCCTGGAGGATGAGCGAAGAAGGCTCTCCTCAGGAAGATGGTCTATGGTCCCATCAGGAGCCCTCCTGATCTCCAGACCTGAGTTAACTGCTCCATCAGCTCCACACCGCTATGCTCTTAACTTCAACCCACAGACTAGCACCGTACCCCTTCTACCTTCCTCAAGACTGTTTGACACAAACGATCTCACACGCTATTCAGTGCATCTAAGCAGGAAGAGGAAGGCCTTCTCTTTGGCCACTGACTTGTTAATGGCCCATCAAGTCTCTTTTATCCTTAGGGTCCCATCCCCCACCCACTCTGCTTGTGGAGTCCTGGACTCTATCTCTTCTTACCTGGTAGAATTTCCTAGGATAAGTCTGTAGCAAGCAGGGCAAGGAGTTCATCATTTAGACCCTAAATACTCAAGGAACCTAACCCCAAATTTTAGCAAAGACCAATTTTCTAACAACAGTAACAATAAAATGCAATAAGGATTATTATCTTAAAAACAAGGAAAATTTGAGAGAGACTTAAGGGTAAAAGAAGAGAATCAAAGTGTCAGAAAGGGAGTGCCACCTCTGTGTGTGTCCTGACATGCCTAGAATCCCCAGAGAAATTACTCCACGCATCCCAAGTTAATGAGCCGTGTCCCCACAAACTGCTGATTATCTGAGAATGGATCCAAGAGGCCTGGGAGATGTTGTGAGCTAAGAAAGGATGTGATTTAAACCAGCATCACTAAGGGGAAGAACTGCAGAAACACACTCTTTCATCGCTCTCATCCTAGAGTGTTCTGCATTTATTTATTTATTCTTCAGGTGATTCTAATTCTCCCTGAGCCAGGTTTGGAGTTGCTGGCAGGATCTACAAGGTGAAACGGGAAAAGGGACTAAAAGTCCAGGAAATGTAATTACCTTCAACCGCCTACACCTGGCAGCTGGCCCTGCCTCTGTGCTAGGGGCACGTGCTTGCTTTCCCTGTGCCCAGTGGCACCTGGTGGCTCAAGGGGCGCAGCAACTCCCTTGAGAGCCATGGGCTGTGTTTCCCTGTCTTTGTTCTCTCTCTCGAAAGCCTGAGAAACACTAGTCCTTCACTAGTGACCGAACTAGAATTTTCCATGCAAAGAGCAAGCTGGACATTTGTTTGTGTTCAGAGGAACCGGGCTGTTGGAAGCTCAGGGAATGTTCAGTATTTTCTAGTTTGTCTGAGTTCAGAGCAAAAGGGCTTGGGCTACTGTTAACCCCAAAAATGAGAAAAGAAAGACCATTGATCCAAATCACGGCCAAATTGTTAAAACAAGCAATCAATCAAAGCAAGCTTTTTTAATTCATGTATATGCCTTCCCATAAGGTGGGGTTTGAGAGATCAGGCTCTGGATGTGAAAAACACAAGGCTTTTATAATTTAGGGGCAGGGGCTCCAAATGGGGGACTTTGTGGGCAAAATAGTCATGGTTACAGGAGCAGAATATAAAGATAAGAAGGTAGGCCTAATGACCTGTTGAAACAAGGCATGGTTGGGAGGTGGGCATACCAAGAGGTAGTCATAACAAGGTAGCCATAACAACCTTCTGGAAACAAAGGCAGGGTTGCAAGATGCTTATAAAGAACTGTTTTGAAACAGAGGCATGATTATCATTCCTGGGACAGGCAGCAGAAAACCATCTGTAGTTAATGGTTGCTCCCTTCCACTTAATAACTTCCTTCCCACTCCTAAGTTTAGTGGGCCACACACAAAAGGAAGATGTGAACACAGGAGGAGAACACACTAAGATGGTGACAGTGGGAAATGGATGGGGTAAAATTCACTATAGCAGTGTATGAAACTCAGCACTCGGGAGGCAGAGGCAGGTGGATCGCTGTGAGTTCGAGGCCAGCCTGGTCTACAAAGAGAGTCCAGGATAGCCAAGGCTACACAGAGAGACCCTGTCCCAAGAAAGAAAAAAAAATGGAGAAAACTCATTATTTGATTTGTAAACTGAGTAGTTCCATACACATGAAGAAATTATGTTATATATTAACAGTAGAGATAAAATATGAATTATAAATGACATTACTACATGAAAGAATAATGAGTAGCTATAGGCAACTTCGTAACAACTGATACAGTGAAAAATCCTTGAAAACACAATTAGCAGAAATGAACACATAAAGAGACTAAGCCTAGACAGCCATGAGCTGCTCTTTTGCTATGTCCACTGGCAACGTTCCCCTATTGTCTTAACACCAATTTACATGTTTTAGGGTAGGCCAATGTGATTAAAGTATGCAGTAAATTTATTTGAAGTAATGGAGAAAATCTGGAAAAATCTGGGTTGGTCCAAGTCAGCCAGTTGACAGACTTTAAGAGCAGAAGAGAAGCTTCTTTGGAGAAGAAATTCTGTGTGTGGATTGCAGCTTTGCCTCACATTCCAGCCTACATTCCTGCTCTCTGTTCCTATGGAGTTCAGATTTGCCCACTGCACCCCACAGCCCCAATAAATCATGTCTTTGCAGTGACTCTCTGAGTGCACATTTCCTACTGGCTCTGTTCTGCTCTTGAACCCAGGCTAAAACAATCCCTACAGCTACTAGGAGGATTTAGCTCATAGTTCAAAAGCTTCTCCACATGGGAAGGACCCAGGTCCAAATGGCTTATTTGGTGAATCACATTAAACTCTTAAGACATAATTTTGGTGACAAATAATCTCTTCTAGAAAACGGAGGGAGCAGGGATACTAACAGAGCCTTGGGAGAAGTCGCAGTGAGAGCGAATATTAACGCTGCAACCATGGATGAAAGACTAGAGAAGCCTCGGGAAGCCTGCCAAGGGCCACACAGCCAACTTCTGACTGTCCAGCGCTGTGGACCTCCTCTCCTGCTGACTACATTGTACATGGAAATGTAGCACATTTACAGAGGGCCCTGCATGTTCCGGGGAATGTGTGATAGTGAGCAAGTCCAGTGTCGAGTAATTCTTGGGACTATATCCAGCAAGAACATTAGACTTTAAGCAAATCTTAGTGACTTTAAAAAGTGTATGAGCGAGCGAGCGAGCGAGCGAGCGAGCGAGAGAGAGAGTGTGTGTGTGTGTGTAAGTGTATGAGCATGTGTGTATATGTGTGTATGTGTTTGTGTGTATATGTGGGAGTGTGTGTGTGTTTGTGTGTATATGTGGGAGTGTGTGTTTGTGTATATGTGGGAGTGTGTGTGTGTTTGTGTGTATATGTGGGAGTGTGTGTGTGTTTGTGTGTATGTGTGGGAGTGTGTGTGTGATCAGATAAGAAATGATGGTGCCTGAATGGTAGTAGCATGTGTGAAATGGAACGCAGTTAGTGGAAGACAGAGGGGAGAGCAAAGGATGAGAACTGTTTATTTCACAGTGTTAGTTCTCATGATTTCACGAACACCCTGTGTCTAAAACAGCAGTCAAAACCTTGGCGCACTTAATAAGCGTAGTTAGAGCTTTCAGGCCCTAGAGTGCAGTCTGCTGCCTGAGATGGTCATCTTTCTTCCTCCTCCTCCTCCTCTTCCTAACAGGCTTTGCTTCAACTTAATTAGTGGTAAAAATCAATGATAAATTGTGCTCTTGGGAATGAGCCTTTTCCTTTCTTTTCATTATCCTTTGGACATTTCACCACCTACAGACTATCTTAGAGACTTCCATATCCCATCAAAGAATCCAGAGTGCAAGTCCCAAAGTACCCACTAGAGCCAGGACAAAGCCACTTGGCTCAGGTCTCTCAGAGAGGGACAGTTGCAAGAATCTTCCTGGAGGGTGTGTTTTCTTGGCAAGATGGTAACTCCTTTTCGCCCCTGGCTGTGGATGAAAAGGTGCACTCTGTTCAAGGATGCCAAAGTGACGGAGCAGGGATGCTGGGTCAATTCTGTGGTGTGGTCATGGACAGTGTTCCCTGATGCTTAGACTCAGGCTCTGCTCTTTAGGCCTTCTGGAAGTTCCATGATCCCCCTAAAGACCTTTGATAAGCCCATTTCTTTATCAACCAGAGTCTACTTTCAAGTGATTCTACATTAGCTGTTATGGAATAGCCTCAGGTTGCAATTTACTGACCCTCAGGTGGAGAGTGAAGAGGAAAATTATATCTGATTAAAGCCTTTGTTCACCTTGGCTTTTATATGAGGTACATCAAGCATTCATTACCAAGTAGAAGATGTTAACAACCTTTTACTGTCTGAAGAGTCTGTTTCCTTGGGGCTTCTCAGAGGTTGATTTCCGAGTCCATCTATAAAAATTTAAATTTAACAGTTAAAAGGAAAATTCTGCCTCTTGCCCACTGAGCACATCTTTCTTGAACCATCCTTTCAGGATGAGGACCAAACCATCTCAAATATCCTGAGGGATCCATGAGTGGCTGGCCATTCTGGAAAGAACCAAGGAAAAAATGATTATCAATAATAAGGAAAGGTTTCAGTCTAGCCATCCCAAGCCTAAACAGCCTCTGGAACATTTCCAAATATGTGATTTCAGTCTTGGCTACAACTCCCACTGGGTCAAGGTCATGGCTGTTTTCAGCGTGCTGCCCCAAAGAAGATCTGTTTGATAATAATTTCTGTCTTTTATCAAGATGAAATCTGACTCTTTTAATTTCTATACACTCTACCGAATTCAATATGACCTCTTTATAAGGATCTGTGAACCTTCTGGCAAGGCGTTTAGGTATAACTTTCTCCTCAAAATTGTCTCTTCTCCAACATAAGGACCTCTGTGGCCTCACGTCCCTGCACAGATTTCTGCAATGGACTGAGTATTGACAGGGTTGGGGTCAGGTAGACTGTACTATTTACACCATGTGTGCCCTCAGACAAGTGCAGCCACAGAAACCGTGGCAGTTATCAGGAAGGTAGTATGCTCCCAGCCAGATTGATTTAGTTCATGTTTTCATTATGTTGGGAGCAGAATTCTGAGGTGTGGAGCAGAGAAGACGTGGCAGTGTATACATGGCAGAGTTCTGATTCAGGTTTTGTAGGGTTAGCACTGAGTGTGCGAGGAAGTAACTGTATGGAGAGCGAGACCACAATGGTGTGAAGATGGCCAAGTTTGGCATTGTGCAGTGGGAGTTTGTGACTGTAAAGATGGTCAAATATTATTTGAATTGATTCACTGAGAGGTGTGTGTGTGTGTGGGAGGTCTATGTCCAGTACTCTTCAACCCGAGGAAATCTCTGGACGCCACACTATGGCACGTGTGATATAAGGCTGGCTCTCACTTTCTCCTGGCATCTCAGGCTGCTGTGTAAGACATGTGGCTGCTGTGGTAGAGCTCTGCTTACTTCCCAGAGAAGGGGAGAAGGATGGCTGGGCTCAGTTTCTCAATTGTGCTTGTATCAGGCACATGAACTTTTCATATCAGCCAGGCAAAGAGCACAGAATGGTTCTAGTCTGTATTATCTCCAGCAGAATTGCTCAGTCAACATTTGTCTGAATACTTGGCTCATACAATTTGGAGATAAACACATATTTATTCAATAACGGAGATAAATATTTTTTTAAAAAGCTATCCTTCCCAGATTCCCCTTGAGTAAATTATTTGTTTTTTTTCCAGTTACTTGTTTTTTTCCCCCCTTAATGATTTGCTATAATTGCAAAAAGCTGCCTTGATCCATAGCTTGTCTGAGTAGGATGTAGCATGCCCAGCGCCTGCTCAGGAGGTGGGTACAATGGTGGGGCTACCTAGACCTACTGTGCGATGAGACAACAACTGCCTCCACTTGGTAGGTAATGAAAACAAGGACAGGACATTGTCATCGCTGGTGGCGAGCAAAACTGAGATGGAATTGACCCAGAAGCCCGGGCCCTTGGTTATTGCACACTGCCTAGGTTTCTGCACTGAGTGTCCATTCTCAGCCCCACAAGAGCTGCCTGGGAGGCTTATCAGGAAAGAGCACTTCTTAGGCTGACCAACTGAGGGAGTAACTTTGCTTGACTGTGTCTGGACGGTTTTGAGTTCTGGTGTTCCGTTCTGCCCCTACTCTCAAGGGAGCAGTGATTCTGGGTCAAAAGTGGCCCTTGCAGCTGAGTACGTTCTCCAGAAGTTGTGATATTTGTTGTTCGGCTACTGTGGACTGGGAGTTTCCTGTGTGTATGTGTGCTATTGGTGTAACCAAGAGGGCCGAACGTGGATGTCTAACTTGGCGGACGGGTAGAAAACTTGAGCATATATGAGAGATATATGTAAATAACATGGAGAAAAGCTACAATTACGTTGTGTTTTGGAACAGAGTTTTATAACAGAAGCCTCTGAAAGGCGTGACTTGTTCTAACCAAAGGAGACATTTTTAAGTAATTTTGTCAGTGATGCCATTGCTTGCCTACCATGCACGCTTGAAGTTTTCCATTGCTGGCAGACATGGAAGAGAGGCTGAAAAATTGCTTTTCAGAAGGTATTTTAAGGCAGACGTCTGTTTGAAAACTGCTTCTGCTAGTGCCACCCCCTCCACTGACTCCCATGAGCATCCCTCATCTCAGAGATGCCCCCCCACTGATTTCCATTCTCTTCCCCCGCCCCTCCGCCCCCGCATCTGATCCCCACCTCTGTTCCCTTCTCTGACTCTGTTTCCTGCCTTTTGATTCCTTTCTTCCAGCTGGGCTGCCTCACCTGGCCTCCGTTGGAGAGGAAGCACTTAGTCCTGCTGTGACTTGAGGTGCCATGGCAGGTTTGTAGCCATGGTAGGACTCTCCTTCTCAGAGAAGCAGAGGGCGTTTGAGGGCATGGTGTGCGATGGTGTGACTGGGAGGGCAGGAGGGAGGGGGCTTTGATCAGTCTGTAAAGTGATCAAGTAAACAAATTAATGGGGGAAAAAAGGTGCTTCTGATCCTGTGACTTTTTAATTTTTTTATTTTTTGCATTTCTGAGAAATTTTATTGGCCTTTTGGAAACAATTTATTTGCTTCCGGGAAGGATGACCCCACCACACTTCTCCTGGGACCAGATCGTGACCTCCTCTTCACTGATTCTGTACCTGGCCCCAAAGCAGCCTGTCCTACACTTCTTGTCTGGGATGCTGAAACCTGGCTTACCCAGCACCACATAGAAGTCCAGGCCGTAGATGCCAATGCAGGTCGTATTTGATCAATATGTTCTTGAATCCCCAAACCTAAGTTCCAAGTGTCTGAGAAGTTATTTTCCTGTAAATCATACTCCCGCACCTTCAGGCCTTTCTCCTGGATTGTTTTTCTGTCTCCATTCCACGGACCATGCGTGAACAGCGATCTTTTCATGTCTCCTGATGCCGAGGGACCTGACGGTGTACTGGTGTACATGGCTTTGGAAAACACAGGCATCTGGCCCGTGAGCTGCTCCAACACCTTGGCTGCCGGGTCAGTCTGTCTCCGCTCTCCCCCACACAGATGCTGAGGTAGAGCGTGTGGATGCGAAGTTCCCGCGTGGGGCTCTCCTTTTCACCTTGATCTTGCGCGGTGACGGGAAACAGGAAGAGCGCTGTGACTGTTGTTATTGGGTGCGCCCCCTTCAGGTTTCCTGTTAGGGTCTTACTGTTTTTCTTGTGCTGTTCTCTCTCTATAGGCCAGCTTCCGCATACTTACTCTTTCTAATTGATAATATGCAAACTCCGTCTGCCACCTCATTGTCCAAAGGGTATGCTCTGACAGAGGATCTAGGCAGAACAAAGCGTGACAACCAGGAAGTCCCAGAAATGCTTTTCATAGTGGGTCTCAAGTCTTCACTCACAGACTGTTCATCGTAGTCTTTGAAATCTGGTTCAGGTGAAACAACCCCTCCTGGTACAGAGAGAACATGAGTTGTAAAAATGGCGACCTGGTTATTGAACAATCTAGGTCTAGCCGCACAGCATCTCTATCACTTAATACTAAAGACCTGAGATTTCCAAAGCTAATCTTAGAATGTGCTGTGTTCGTCTTAATGCCCTTTCTTTTTGTATACCTAAGTAACTAATCCTCTAAAGCCTCGCCTTGGGGGGCTGTTGAGAGGTCAACAGTGCTTACTGCGCTTACAGAAGATCTGAGTTTACTTTCTAGCACTTACAATGAACAGCTCATAAACATCTGTGGCTCCAGTTCCAGGAGACCTGATGCCATATTCTGACCTCTGTGGGCATCTGCATGGGCATAATGCACATATACTCAAAGAGCATACATACAAGGATTATGCATGTATACAAAGAGAACACATACAAGGAGTATACATGTATCTAAAGAGAATATATAAATTTTTCATACAAACAGGCACACCTACACACGTCTTAAAAAGATTGAAACTTCCACCTGTTTGTTGACAGCATGCACAAGACCTGTGCCGGTGGAAGCTTGACCAAATCACAGCATGAAGAGGGGAGGAGGGCGTGGAGTCCCGCCCCTAGCTAAGGAGCTACTGGCAACTGTTAGCTGATGGGAGAGGGAGAGTCACTTTTCTCCAAGACTGTTGGCTTCCTGCAGATAAACTATGCTCCAGTGTAAGGCTACAACTAAGACATATATGGGCAACACAAGTTGTGTTTAGAACAAAAATGCCATGAAGTTGGGCAGGTAGGAATTTGAGGTGAATCTGGGAGGAATTGGGTGAGAGAAGTAAATATAATCAAAATACATTGTATAAAATTCTCAAAAAAAAAAAGCCTAGCTAGTTTATTAGAACTAGTCAGTTTGTATGTAAGGGGAGAGAGAGGGACAGAGAGAGGGTAAGGAAATTGAGGAGAGAGAGAGAGAGAGAGAGAGAGAGAGAGAGAGAGAGAGAGAGAGACAATGACACAGACAGAGACACAGAGGGAGACAGAGACAGAGAGAGTGGAAGAAAAGGAGAAACAATTTTTGAGAGTGCATTCTTTTCTTCCACCATGAAGGTATCAAGGACTGAGCTGAGGTCTCAGGTTGGCAGCAGGCGGTTTTACCCATAGAAGCAGCTCTCTATCCCGGAAAGACGTTCTTTCTTGATCCAACCTCCTACCTTCTCCTGGCTGGAAGGGAGCTGGCCTCAGAGCGAAGGAAACTCTGCCTAACGGCCAACGTGCCACAGTCATTGTCTTTCCTTCTGCTTCCTGTTCAGAGCACTAAAGTGGTAAAACGAGGTCCTTGATCTTATATCTTGATTATTCTAAGTGTAGTCAAGGCCAAGCTTGCCAGAAGTTCAGGGGGTTTCCTCTTTCTTGTTTCCTCCCTCCCTCTAGGTTCTGAAATGGCGTGTTCAGCTCTCCTTGTTTGGAAATATGCAGTGTGGCAGGTACTTCGGGATTAGCAAGGTTTCTGCCTTAGGAAGGTCAGTCTGGGAGGAATGGGGCACAGAGCCCATCCCTACCTTGCCTCTAGCATGATTAGCCAAGTGTCATGATTTTTCCAGAAGAGGTAGGGACTTTTGTGTGGGTGAACACATGTGGGGCACGGTAAGTGATAGACTAGCGGTGGGAGACATCTTACACTCTAATCAGTAATAGTAAAGCCTGCGAGGGGCTGGAGAGATGGCTCAGAGGTTAAGAGCACTGGCTGTTCTTCCAAAGGTCCTGAATTCAATTCCCAGCAACCACATGGTGGCTCACAACCATCTATAGTGAGATTTGGTGCCCTCTTCTGGCAGACAGAATGTTGTGTACATAATAAATAAATAAATCTTAAAAAAAAAAAAATAAAATAAAACCTTCGAGCGTGGGTCTGGAAGTGCAGCTCCACTTCAAGAGGAGCCTCGGGCTTGAAAATAAATGATAACTAGACGAAGCTTAGTTAGACAGACGGAGAGGTTCAACACGGTGTCTGCCCATGAATGCTACGATGCCAGCACAGTTTTATCAAGATTCTTAATGGCAGATGAAAGATAAAATCAGACTCTGCCTTATCTCACAGGGCAGTGGCCGTCTGTTAGTTATTTCACGTGTTGACAGTGGTTCTAAGGCTCCTGTAAGCCAGGAATCCTCAATGCTTGCGAGCAGTTGATCAGTTTGTAAGTTGCCCATAGCACATAGTGGCTCCATTTTTGCATTTCAGTATTTGTGCATAGTCAGGCACACTGTATTTCAGTTAGGGAAGGATGCCGTTTACCTGCTAATATTCTGGGAAGTTTATTACCCTGTGGAAATTTATGTAAAAATGTAGACAAGAGAGTTCTGTCCCTTGGAGTAGACTGGGATTAGGTACACTGCTTTGTGAACTGTAAGTTCATGCAACTAGTGTTATTAATTTAAGTAAAATTTTAGAAACCTAAACTTTTTCCTCTGAGGGAGGAATTTCCTTTTTGGAGGAACGATTGGTGTCTATAGCAACTCATATTAATTAAATTCTGGTAACCGGACTTAAACTGAAATTAGAAGTTAATACAGTTGTTAAGTACTTTGGCCCTCTGGCAAACACAAACTCAAGTACATTGAAGAAAATTTACACCTTTTTTTGATTGTCATGTTTCTGAAATACTTTTAATATTGTTCAGCAGCCAAGCCAAATTCCTTACACATTGAAACTTAAAATCACAAATGTAAATAAGTCAGTCAGTGGCACAGTTTAACATACACTATAGGATCCAGTTTCTTCAATGGCTGATCCCCAGGTACATAACCACCATGCCGTCAGGGACTGAGGTCTAAATGTGGTGCTTTTATGCCCTTCGCATTCACATTGCATTGTTAACTAGGTACACTTCATCATTAAAATCGGAACCATCCCTCCTGGGTCCTGCGTCAGCCCATTCACTACTCAGTTGTTTTATTTTGTTTTGCTTTAACTCATTTGGATCTTTTAGTGTACACCAGTGTTCATTTTCCTAGTCCTCACAACATATCAGAGTCGTTTTATGGTATCATTAATACGCTTATATCATCCTTCAAGTTTTTTGAAGACTAAATTTTTTAGATGAGACAATATAAAGTAAAATCGTTTGTTATAGTACTCAACGAAGAACAAACAATTACTAATTGAAAACTGTTAGGGTATTTCTATTATAATAAAAACCTACAACAATCAAAATCAGATTGCTATAAATGCTGAAACGTGAATGAGGATGTGCTTCCATGTCCGTGCGCAATAATGCTTCATCCCTTGGTGCCATTCGTTATCTTTTTCAGTTGTACACTGAAAGACGAGAGGGCTGGAGGAGGCCAGGCAGAGGCAGAACTGGCAGGTCCAGGCAGAGGCCTGGCCAGCGAGCCCGTGCAGTCAGGGAAATAGCTGCAGGTTGAGCTGGAAAGACGGGCGACAGAAGTGTTAGGTTAGGACTCGTAATTGCAATTTAATTATTTATGTGAGGAAGGCTGCAGCATGAATCATCTAGAAGGAAGGAGGGGGAGTGGAAAAGAGGCCAGTGCATGCACCAGTCACCATCGTACCCCACAGCCACAGGGGGGGCAAACGCCACACCAAGTAGACACGCTCGGAGGCTGAAGAGGCTGTAAAAACAATGGAGACTCGGGGTCTTAGAAAAGAAGAAAACAAACATTCCAGCAAGAAGTACAGAACTCTGCTTGGTCTCTTGTCAGACAGAACCAACTCTCATCATCTTTTTCAAAGATGCTTGGTCCTCAGAGGGTCAAGATGACTTTTTTTTTTTAATCTTAGATCAAGTAGGTTTGTGGAAACAAAAAGAGTACTCAAGAGTAATTTTTTAAATTTTTATTTTCTCATATAACCCAGCTAGAGCCTGTGGCTTGCTGTACAGCTGAAGATAATCTTCCCCTTCTCCTGGTGTAGCATAGCGATTGTGGCTGGTCAGTCCCTGAACTCCCCATGCCTGAGGACACGGGACAGTCCTGTGGGCTGAGGATGATTTTATGTATCATGTTTTGTGTGTCAGATAACATATTTCATTATTTTAATGTCCTTTTTGCACTTTTTAATTAAACATTTTTATTTTTTATATTTGTAAACATTTTACATTTTTTTACACTTATGTTATTACACATATATACAATAAACTACCTATAGCAAGAAGAACCATGACAAAATCAGGAATTATATAGATGTTACATTCTTAGTGTTTTGGCTATTTGTATTTGGCAGCCTTAAAGAAAACATCTTTCCTATCTTGGTGCATCTAAAATTCTGAATGTAAATCAACATATATCATATCTCATCATTATCAACTTAAAACATCTATCTAGACCTAAATACATCTTAACCCCTAAACAACTAAGCTTAATTATGAAACTAAACTATCTGGTCTTCAACCCCATCAGAGACTTGAGAAGGAATAAAATTGATTACCTGAGTATATTGGGAGTGCAGGTTAGCACCTTTCCAAATGAGAAGATGACAGAGACAGTTTGCTACCTGAGTAGTCACCCAAAACTCTCTATAACATTGGAGCATCATCTTCAGCCTTCTGGCCCAATATATCTGACAGACATATTTGTGAGGCAGGAACTAGGGAGGACTTGCTTACCCTGTCTTGGCAGAGTTTGTCTGTTGACTCTGCCTGCATCTAAGCTTGCCACTTTTTAGGCAGAATTCTGTCTGTGGTAGAAATAAACACATTTTGCTCAGTGGCTAGTTTGCCACATTTGAAGCCATCTCCATAAGGAGATTCTTTGATGCTCATCATCCTCTTTGAGGTAGGCTGGGTGTTGCCGGGAGTTAACCTGTCTCATTGTCAGTGAATCTTTAAAATAATAAAAACATTTTAAAATGCCATACTCTGTATGTCTCTGATGTGACTGTTAATTGAAAAACATAGGCTAACACCTAAGATGTTTCATAACTTGGAATGTAAGATGAATCGAATAAGGAGGGACTGAACTTTGGCTGTTAACGTTCATCTCAGTCTGTTTTGTGTTATATAAAAATGTCATTGGAACACACGCTTTAGGGATGGCAGAAGTCTGTTTAGCTCATGCTGCTGAAGACTGGAAAGTACAAGATGGAGGAAGTGCATCTGAGAGACTGTCATTACATTATCATGACATGGCAGAAAGCATCGTTTGGTGGGTTGTGCTGCTTTTTTATTTAAGGACTCTGATTTTAAAACAACCAAACTATAGTCCATTATGATAACAATACTTTTACAAGGTGCCAAGAGTCGCCCTGTTAAGGGAGCTCACCAGCCATGTGGGCTGTCTGGAAGGTGATCTGGTGTCTGCAAGGTCTTATACCAGGATGCACTCCCAAACGGCTTCCCGCCTCTGACATGCTGTCAGGAGCCATTGATTTGGGGAAGTCCAGTAGGCATGAGAGATCTCTGGAGGTGATCCGGTATTTGCAAGGTCTGTATTGTGATGCACCCCAGAATTGCTTCCAAACTCTGACTACCCTGTCAATTGTGCTTTGCTGCATCTCTCTAAAATCTGGCATTAGAGCCTGGCACGGTGGCACATGTTTTTAATTCCAGCATCCAGGGAGGCAGAGGCAGGTGGATCACTGTGAGTCAAAGGCCAGCTTGGTCTACAAAGCAAATCCAGGACAGCCAGGACTACATTCATGGCCAACCTGGTCTACAAAGCAAGTCCAGGATAGCCAAGATTACAGAGAAACCCTGTCTCAAAAACCAAACCATCTGGCATTGGTGTGAATTGTTATTTTCTGGGCACTGGCCAGCTCTGATTGAGCAAACTTCCTACAGGATCTTATTGAAGATGTACTGTTTGTTATTCAGATGAATTAATCCCTGATTATGGAATTCCTGATTTGATTCAAATAGCTTTAAAAGTTAAAGTTAGTTTATGGCTGCAATAAATACCTTGGTGGACCTCCAGATGCCCCACTAAGGATAGCCTACTAACAGATGTGTGGCTTCAGATAAGCTTCCACTGCAGATGGCACCACGAATCCTGGTATTTTCACCATAAATATGGGCAAATTTGTTTGAACTTCTCATGACCTAAGTGGAATGAAGTTACCTAGAGATGTCTGAATTTACTCTGTTTCTTAGAATGAAAGACAGAAAAAACTTATTGTCCTGGGCTCATAATGAACTAAGAGATAGCTGGATAATATATAGTTAGGTCAGCACTAATTGATAAGTTGTATACTATTGTAACTTTCAGACCTCATTAACTTTAGACCCTGTCAACCTTCATCATCCTGAACTATGTAATGGATACATAGATAAGAAATGTTTAGCTTTAAAACATGTAACCTGTTGTATTTTAGAATTCATCTGTTTTTGTGATCAATTGTACTCTTTTGACTATGAGGTAATTCCCTTTTCTCAGGAGTATAAGTATGGGTCTTCTACAATAAACAGGGCTGGGAGAATTGGGAAGCTTAACTTCAGTCGAAGTTAAGATGCCTGACTTCATCCACCTCTTCTGTTCATCCTTTTCTCTTGAATGTATGTGCTGGAAAAATTGGGAAGCTTGACTTCAGCTGAAGTTGAGATGCCCAATTTCACCCACCCTTTTCCTTGAATGTATGTGTGTGAGTGGTTTATTTTCTATCTCTCTCTTATTTCTTACTTCTCTGTGGATTTGCAAATAAGTTAGCAGACCCAGGGTTTTTTACCCAGCCTAAGTTTCCACTAGTTGACTGGAGATTTCCACAAGGAGGCCTGTCTGCACATCAAAGAGCCTCCTTTTATGACCCCCGGTGAGTTTCTAGCCAGAAGCTGCTTTTACAGCCTCAGCCATAGGAAAACTGTGGTCAGCTTAAATTCTCCTCCTCAGCTGCAGTATAGCCAGTCCCTAGAGAAGAAACCTTGGGCTCTTTTTCCCCTTCCCTCCTTTCTCTTTCAATCCTGATCGGTTACCTGAGGCATCAGCTCTGGCCACCTAAGAGGTAAAGCGAACTGGAAGAGCATCCTCCGCATCCAGCACCAGAGACCCGACCCTGAACCTCTCCAGAGCACCAGCCGGGCATGAAGCTAAAGCCCTCATGACAGAATCGCTGTTTAAAGGTTCCACCTGTCAGCTATTGCTTTTAGGGTTAAGCTTCTAATGAACTTGGAATAAAACATTGAACTGTAGCAAGTGAATTAGAAAATGACTTTCTTAATATGGCCAATATTATTATCAACATTATTTAATGTTACTGTAAAATGGTACTAGTGCTATATAGTGGGAGTTGATAAATACAGGCATACTTAAGATAATGAGATATTTTAGACTCTGGAGAAAGAATATCTCATCTTGACAAGTTTTTTTTGGTTTATAAAAGAGAATGATATGTGTTTTTTCTGAACATAGCATATTCAATTCCTATAATAATTGAGGCAGACATGTTGAGTCGATATTCAGAAAAGCGGTCTGAGAATTTAGCCCACACCTGGGCCTGATGCAGAAGAACCTGGTGAACAGATGATGATGCAGAAGAACCTGGAGAACAGATGATGATGCAGAAGAACCTGGTGAACAGATGATGATGCAGAAGAACCTGGTGAACAGATGATGATGCAGAAGAACCTGGTGAACAGATGATGATGCAGAAGAACCTGGTGAACAGATGAGGATGTAGAAGAACCTGGTGAACAGATGATGATGCAGAAGAACCTGGTGAACAGATGGTGCAGAAGAACCTGGTGAACAGATGATGATGCAGAAGAACCTGGTGAACAGAAGAGGATGTAGAAGAACCTGGTGAACAGAAGAGGATGCAGAAGAACCTGGTGAACAGATGAGGATGCAGAAGAACCTGGTGAACAGATGATGATGCAGAAGAACCTGGTGAACAGTTGATGATGCAGAAGAACCTGGTGAACAGATGATGATGCAGAAGAACCTGGTGAACAGATGATGATGCATAAGAACCTGGTGAACAGATGAGGATGCAGAAGAACCTGGTGAACAGATGGTGTAGAAGAACCTGGTGAACAGATGATGATGCAGAAGAACCTGGTGAACAGATGATGATGCAGAAGAACGTGGTGAACAGATGGTGTAGAAGAACCTGGTGAACAGATGATGATGCAGAAGAACCTGGTGAACAGATGAAGATGCAGAAGAACCTGGTGAACAGATGGTGCAGAAGAACCTGGTGAACAGATGAGGATGTAGAAGAACCTGGTGAACAGATGATGATGCAGAAGAACCTGGTGAACAGATGATGATGCAGAAGAACCTGGTGAACAGATGAGGATGCAGAAGAACCTGGTGAACAGATGAGGATGCAGAAGAACCTGGTGAACAGATGGTGCAGAAGAACCTGGTGAACAGATGATGATGCAGAAGAACCTGGTGAACAGATGAGGATGCAGAAGAACCTGGTGAACAGATGAGGATGCAGAAGAACCTGGTGAACAAATGAGGATGCATAAGAACCTGGTGAACAGATGATGATGTAGAAGAACCTGGTGAACAGATGAGGATGCATAAGAACCTGGTGAACAGATGAGGATGCAGAAGAACCTGGTGAACAGATGAGGATGCAGAAGAACCTGGTGAACAGATGATGATGCAGAAGAACCTGGTGAACAGATGATGATGCATAAGAACCTGGTGAACAGATGGTGCAGAAGAACCTGGTGAACAGATGATGATGCAGAAGAACCTGGTGAACAGATGAGGATGCAGAAGAACCTGGTGAACAGATGATGGTGCAGAAGAACCTGGTGAACAGATGATGATGCAGAAGAACCTGGTGAACAGATGAGGATGCAGAAGAACCTGGTGAACAGATGATGATGCAGAAGAACCTGGTGAACAGATGATGATGCAGAAGAACCTGGTGAACAGATGATGATGCAGAAGAACCTGGTGAACAGATGATGGTGCAGAAGAACCTGGTGAACAGATGATGATGCAGAAGAACCTGGTGAACAGATGATGATGCAGAAGAACCTGGTGAACAGATGAGGATGCAGAAGAACCTGGTGAACAGATGAGGATGCAGAAGAACCTGGTGAACAGATGAGGATGCAGAAGAACCTGGTGAACAGAAGAGGATGCAGAAGAACCTGGTGAACAGAAGAGGATGCAGAAGAACCTGGTGAACAGATGAGGATGTAGAAGAACCTGGTGAACAGATGAGGATGCAGAAGAACCTGGTGAACAGATGAGGATGCAGAAGAACCTGGTGAACAGATGAGGATGCAAAAGAACCTGGTGAACAGATGAGGATGCAGAAGAACCTGGTGAACAGATGAGGATGCAGAAGAACCTGGTGAACAGATGATGATGCAGAACAACCTGGTGAAAAGATGATGCAGAAGAACCTGGTGAACAAATGAGGATGCATAAGAACCTGGTGAACAGATGATGATGCAGAAGAACCTGGTGAACAGATGATGATGCAGAACAACCTGGTGAAAAGATGATGCAGAAGAACCTGGTGAACAGATGATGATGCATAAGAACCTGGTGAACAGATGATGCAGAAGAACCTGGTGAACAGATGAGGATGCAGAAGAACCTGGTGAACAGATGATGGTGCAGAAGAACCTGGTGAACAGATGATGATGCATAAGAACCTGGTGAACAGATGGTGTAGAAGAACCTGGTGAACAGATGATGATGCAGAAGAACCTGGTGAACAGATGAGAATGCAGAAGAACCTGGTGAACAGATGAGGATGCAGAAGAACCTGGTGAACAGATGGTGCAGACGAGTGATGAAAAAGCAAAATCAAAGGACAAAGTGAGTAGAACGTCAAGCTCAGGAAATCTGAGGGTCTCGTCTTAGGTTTCACAAAGATGATGAAAACCAAAAACCAAAAACCAAAAAACAAAAAACAAAACAAAACAAAATAAAAAACAAGCAAACAAATAAAAAAAAACAGTAAGAAGCCAACTGATGCACTGGATTTTTAACACTTGGTTTTCCAGAAAGGGCTGCAGCCTGCTGTTAGGTCTACTATTGCAGTGAGGAAACATCATGGCCCAAAGCAGTCTGGGGAGGAAAGGGTTTATGCTGCTCACAGTTTTCCATATAATAATTCATCTTCAAAAGCAGTGAGGGTGGGAACTCAAGTAGGGCAGGAACCTGAAGGCATGGGCTGATGGAGAAGCTCGTGGAGGGGCTGCTGTTTACTGGCTTGCTCATCCTGCGTTCTTATAGAATCCCTCCTCTTCCTCAGAGAGCCCCCGCAGCCCAGGGGCAGCCCCACTTACAATGGGCATGGGCCCCCACCAGTCACTAAGTCAGAAAATGCCCGACAGGCTTGCCTACAGCCTAATCTTATGGAGACATTTTCTCAATGGTGATCCTCTCCTCTGATGACTCTACTTGGGTCAACTTGATATAAATCTAGCTAGAACACATGCTGTGCTTTTATTTCTTTGGGAATGCTTTCTTCATGAGACATAAAGGCTAGCTTGTTTCCCACTATATCTGAGGCTCTCTTATAATTTTCATTTTTTAATCATGAATTGTGTACTTTTCTCAATGAATGCTTGCCTTGTTTCCATCTTAATGCTGCAAGAACCTTGATCCACTGAGCTTATTGTTTACTTTGTCTCATGAATATTGCAATACACCATTTATACTAATGTGTGCTTTATCTAAAAGATTAATTTTTAAAAATTCAAGTAATAAGAACTCAAAATACTATGTAGTCTTGATTTACAGTACTACACAGATGTTTGGCTGTTGTTCAATAACTGCACATATTTAATGTGTATCATTTGATGTGTCCACAATAGAGTCCTATAAAATGTTATGAAAAAATCCCAACTAATCCTGAATTTGAGAGAGAGAGAGAGAGAGAGAGAGAGAGAGAGAGAGAGAGAGAGAGAGAGAGAGAGAGGCTATATAATTATAACCAGAAGTGAAAAAAGAAACATAGTTGGTGTCACATTTAAAAAAAAATTGTCCCATGGGACAAGGATGGACAATTCTTGCCAGTGAGTTAATATCTCAGAAGAAAAGAATAATTTACAAGAAATATGGCAGCTACCAAGATAGAGTCACGAACGAACAACAGTAAATTTGTCTGGACCAAATATGTTACAAAGCTGTTAGTAATTCACTGCTCTTTTGATTAAAGGAAAGTCCAGGGTCACCTGTTTATAGTTGTGAATTTTACCAAACACTTTATACTTAGGCTTTTGAGGCATGGCTTCTCTATGTAACCTTGGATGTCCTGAAGTTTGCTGTGTAGACCAGCGTGGCCTACAACTTTCAGATACTCACTTGCCTCTGCCTCTGTAGTGCTGGGAGTAAAGGTATGTGCCACCATGCCTGGCTTTTATCAAACATTTAAAAAAAGAATTGTCAATTATTTCAAATGTCATTTTTCCCCTAAAAACTGGAGGATAGAAAGTGGTTTTAAATTTACTGTAAAAAAGCCAGCATCAACCTGATATCTAAGGCAAAGACAGTGTAGACAAGAAAATTACAGATTGATAATATTCTTGATTGGTGTGGGCATAAAATTCCTCAGAAATACTAGAAAGCCAAGCTCAACACATATCAAAATGGTTATTATCTATCAAGTGCATTTATTAAGGGATTACAAGAACGAGTCAGTATAGGCAAGTCAGTAAACATAACGTGCCATGTTAACAGAAGAAATAGTAGAGTTCAGTATTGCCACAATGGATACAGAAAACAAGCTGGTTTTTTTAAAAAAAAATAAAATTAATGTTTCATAATAAGAGCTTTCAAAATGCAAATTATGAAAAAATTAGTTTTTGCCTCAGTATAGTAAAAGCCAAATGTGGCAAACCTAAAGCTAATATATTTAGAGGGAAAATACAGCAAGCTTACTTTTATGATCAGGAACAAGGTGGTCATGCTAATTCTCTTTTATTTTATGATTTTTTCAATTGAAAAAAATCTACAAGAAATTTCTATCAAACTATGTGGTATACTTGAACAAAATGCCTTTATGAAACCTGTTTTTTTGTTAACATGTAAAAATAATAAAAAATAGAATTAGCATATTCTACACCTCATTTTGATTGATGTGGAATTATCCATCCTTAGGCTTTCAGTCTTTGCCGGTGAGATATGTCTTTTGTAAGCAACAAATAGTTGGATCTTGTGTTTTGATCCAACCAAAACATAATCCAATCCAAATTTCTTATTCTTTGATAAGAAATTTAAGAGAATAAATGTTGAGGTATGAGAGACATTTGCTGATTCTTGTGGGGAGCCACAGAGCCCTTTGTGGACCCCCACCTCCACATGGCGCCTGGCATGCAGCTGGAGCTGCCTCGATTTAAACAAACAACCCCTTATTTGAAAAAGGCCCACTGCTCGCGAGCCTATCAGCACGTGAGACGTGTCTTAGTGTGATTGGCTATTTGAGTGATATAAATGAGCGTGAGGGGAGGGGCTTGGGGGGATTTCGCCGAAGAGAAGAAGAAAGGCCTGAATAAAGCTGCTTAGGAGAAGAACCGGTGGTCGGGTCTTTCTTGCCGGTCAAGTGAGGCGCGGCAAGTGGTGGCCTATACGGGGACCCGACTCCCCCACCGTCAAGTTCAGAACTCCAAGTGGTCAGGGATTGCCGGCAGGTAAGTTCCTGGTAAGTGGATCTTACAACCCCTGGGGAAGGGGAAAGTCCTCGTGAGGGAGGCTATCCTTAGGTCTCCGGAAGGGAGCTAATTCTTAGGTCTCCAGGAGGGAGCCAATAAGTGAAAATATGGGTACGTCACAGTCTCATCCAGTTTTCGCCTCTCTTCAAGAGCTGTTAAAATCAAAGGGAATCAAATTAAAGAGTAAAACCTTGGAAACCTTTTTGTCAGAATGTGATACTGTAGCCCCCTGGTTTGCTGTATTGGGTAAACTAGCCTCCTCGAGCTGGGACAAGTTAGGTAGAGATCTAGACTTTGCCTGGGAACAAGGCGATCTGAAAGGAGGTATAAGACCTATACGGAGGCTGGGACGCAGTTGCTTGGAGGATACCAGATGCTCTCAGGCTCTGGAAGTAGGGAAACGGGCCTTAGAGCAGCTCAAAGAAGAAAGGTCTTTGAGGTCAGAGAAAGGGGACACATCAAGCGACAGTTCAGACTTGGAAGAAGATATTGAGGAATTAGCAGAAAAAATGGAGAGGTCCACCTTGTATCCAGACCTGACTCCATTTAAAAAGGGGAAGTTGCCAAAGGAGGAAGTGAAGACTAGAACTGGTGTGGAAGTTACCGCGCCTCCTCCTTATTACATTCCTAATCCTGGGCCAGAGGCAACCGCAAGCGCTCGGTCTCTCTGCCCGCAAGTTTGGAGGGACGTTAGAGCTGGTGCCTTGGGTTTTCCAGTGTTCCAGGATGCTCAGGGACAGTGCTACCATAAACCCCTAAAGTTCAAAATTGTGAAGTCCCTTGCCGAGTAGGTACGTGCCTATGGCATTTCGGCTTCCTTCACAGTGGCACAGGTTGAAGCGCTGAGCAGACACTGCATGACGCCCATGGATTGGGGTAGCCTTGCCAAGGCCTGCCTCACTCCTGGTCAATACCTTGATTTTAAGGCCTTCAGAAATTGTTAGGTGATATTAATTGGATTAGACCTTATTTAAAGATTCCAAATTATATCTTAAAGCCATTATTTGCAATTCTAGCGGGGGACAGTGATTTGAATTCCCCTCGACAATTAAATGAAGAAGCACGAAAGGCTTTAAATAAAGTTAATCAGGAATTGCAGAAAGCTTGCCTAAATAGAATAAAAGAAGGAATTCTCATTCAAATGTGCATTTTACAAACATCAGACCAACCTACAGGAATTCTATGGCAAGATGGACCTTTATTATGGACCCACCCGAAATGTTCTCCTGCAAAAACTATAGATCAGTATCCCACAGCCATTGCAAAATTAGCCATGGAAGGCCTAAAACAGAGTTTACAATTCTTCGGTATGGTCCCTGAAATAATTATTGTCCCTTATGATAGTCACCAACTTCAAGTTCTGTTTGCAACAGTTGATGAATGGGCTATTTTAAAAACTAGTTTTGATGGGTATTTTGACAATCATTATCCTAAACATCCATTGATGACCTTCTTTAAGGTACATCCAGTAGTGTTTCCAAAAATTACTCGATCCCAGCCCATTAGTGGAGCTGTTAATATCTTTACAGATGGATCAAAGACCAGTTGTGGGGTTTTCTTAGTTGAAGGTCAAAAACCAATCCTCATACAATTCCATCCTACATCACCTCAACAAATTGAGTTGCAAATTGTTTTAGAAGTTTTCAAAACACATCCGGAACCCTTTAATTTAATCTCTGATTCTAATTATGTTGTGAATCTAGTAAAGACCCTGGAAGTAGCGGGGAATATCAGTGATAGGAGTCCCATTTTTTAAATAGTCAAAGAATTGCAGACAATAATCAAGGAGAGACATAAACCCTTTTTTGTACAGCACATTCGAGCTCATACAGGTCTTCCTGGTCTTCTGTCTATTGGTAATGATGTAGTTGATCAATGCACCCACATGCAGTTTGCCTTCATGGCCTCTAGCTTGGAGTTAGCAAAAGAATTTCATTCTAAGTTTCATGTTAATGCTCGGACCTTACAGGCTAAATTTCACATAACCCGAGCGGATGCTCAAGAAGTGGTGCTTCGGTGCCCACAATGTGTTATCCATCACCATCCTCCGTCCTACGGGGTGAATCCTCGTGGGCTTCGGCCGTTACAAGTTTGGCAAATGGATGTAACTCATTTTGCAGAATTTGGAAAATTAAAATATGTGCATGTATCAGTGGATACCTGCTCAGGTATCATTTTTGCTTCTCCCTTGACAGGGGAAAAGGCTTCCCATGTGATGACCCACTGCCTTGAGGCATGGGCTGCATGGGGGAAACCACAACAACTAAAAACAGACAATGGCCCTGCTTACACAGCAGCATCTTTTGCTTCCTTTTGTGAACATATGGAAGTGACATTAAAACATGGATTGCCATACAATCCTCAAGGACAGGGAATAATTGAACGCACTCACAGGACCTTAAAGGAATGCTTAATAAAACAAAAAGGAGGAATAGGCCGCACCCCGAAAGAAAGAATAGCTTTAGCCCTGTTTACTTTAAAATTTTTAAATATGGATATAGACGGACGATCTGCTGCTGATCGCCATTCCTCCACTGTGCCTTGTGGACAAGGTTTGGTGAAATGGAAGGATGTCTTGACTGGTGTATGGCATGGCCCTGATCCAGTCCTGGTGTGGGCAAGAGGATCTGTTTGTGTTTTTCCCCGGACAGCAACTGACCCGGTGTGGGTTCCAGAACGTCTCGTCCGTAGGTGCCATCGAGATGATCTTCCTGTGGATCCTGTGGATGATAACCCTCCTCCCGCGCATTCATAGTTGGGAACCCCAATGGGGGATACTGTCAGTTTTCCCGAAGCTGATGCCGATTCGACATGATGCGCAAGCTTTTCCCCATTTATTTACCTCAAATGCTAGTTTAGAATTGCCCTTTGTATCCTTGGAAGAGCAAATTGGCCCCCCTTTTTGTTCATCCTATATAATGGTAGTTATGATGGTTCATGAAAATTATACCCAAGCCGCTAATCTGTCTAAGTTTTTATCAGATCAACTCCAGGGAAATTGGTCAGCCATTCTCGAGCAGACACTCAACCACCTGCGTATCCCGTTTGCAGCTGTTAATTCCATGCGCGTGGACCTGTCCCTCGCCATGAGCTTCTCTTCATGGATGGCGGCAGCGATGAACCACCTGAAAGAGTGGGCGGGGATAGAAGCCCTGGGGTTCTTGATGCTTGCAGTATGTGTGGTATGGTTTTGGTGTATTTGTCGTTTGCGTGTGTCTCAGATGCGTACTCAAGTTATGATGGCTCAGGCATTTGCAGCAGTTGAGGTGGGGCAATCTCCACAAGTGTGGTTGTTGGTCCTGAAGAATTGATCACCTCGTCACGCTCAGGGTGCAAGGCAAAGCACTGCACAGGAGGTACATTGTTTGCAGTTAATGGCCCCCTGGGGAGCAAGTCTGATTGCATGTGGGTTGGTACCCCAGACCCCACCTCCAGAAAAAAAGGTACTGGACGGGTCCAGTGCTGAGCCAAGTGAAGGGCTTTGGCTGAGTACTGTTGTACATCAGTGTCCATTCAACAGGACGGGTTCAGCACTCAATCTGGTGGAGGGCTTAGATTGTGGGCTGTTATACATCAGTGTCCTCCTGGAGATCAGACCTCTACTCTCACCTGTTGCGTCAGCGCTAATAAAACAAAAGGGAGGAACTGTGGGGAGCCACAGAGCCCTTTGTGGAACCCGCCTCCACATGGCGCCTGGCATGCAGCCGGAGCTGCCTCGATTTAAACAAACAACCCCTTATTTGAAAAAGGCCCGCTGCTCACGAGCCTACCTATCAGCACGTGAGACGTGTCTTAGTGTGATTGGTTGTTTGAGTGATATAAATGAGCGTGAGAAGAGGGGCTTGGTGGGATTTCGCTGAAGAGAAGAGGAAAGGCCTGAATAAAGCTGCTTAGGAGAAGAACCGGTGGTTGCTTCTTTCTTGCCGGTCAAGCGAGGCATGGCAGATTCTGAAGATTTTGTTGAATATTTTCCATGATTCTTCACATTTTCTTTTTTCCAACCAGAGGAGTAAAACTCTGTTTTCCTCACACTCCCTCCACCCTCCAAGTGCCCTGGCAGCAAGCGCTGGCTCCTTTGGAATTCTCTTTCATTCATGTGGGTTGTCATTAGATGTATCCCTCCCCTCTGGGGGGAGGCACGGGCTATGCTTGTTCTTGGTCCTGTAACCCCTTCCCTGGGCCCCACGGATGGACTGTACTTTACCCCAGTTGTTTAAATCTCCAGAAAACACAGTTAGGGGTTGGTTTAGGGATGTCAGTTTTTGCATCTTTCTCCTAAACTCTGGGGCAAATTGAAGTATCTAGCAAAATTTGACCTTAGGAATGTAAAATAACCTACTTATAGTCAATGTTTAAAAAGCACACATACACACACACACACACACACACACACACACACACACACACGAGAGAGAGAGAGAGAGAGAGAGACAGAGAGACAGAGAGACAGAGAGACAGAGAGACAGAGAGACAGAGAGACAGAGAGACAGAGACAGAGACAGAGAGAGAGAGACAGAGAGAGAGATAGAGAGAGAGACCAAAAAGTTTCAATGATTTTGCAACTTTCGTTTCGGTTTATCATAGTTTTTAAGTTAGACTGTTTGTCAGAAAATTTCTTTCATAGTACCAAGTAACACTTAATCTAAAATCTTTAGGCTATAACTTTCAGCAGATGCAAAGACAAACTTAACCTGTCTTGGATAATAAAAACCTATGAAGTCTAAATTTAACTATCTGACTTCATCTTCCACTTCACTAAATGAGCATAATTTCTAATTATACTTTCAATATTTGTCCTTATCCCCACAGATAAGTGCAGTCCTCACTCCTCATCAAGAAAATTTCTTTTCAATATACAGAGACCGTTACAGGAAACCACAACAAGTCAAAAAGCAGAGTTGCGGGGAGCCCAGTCCCAGTGGACATGTCTGCAGAACTCTCACATCTAAGGCTCAGTAGCCATTGCAGAAGAGGAGGCAGAAAGGCTGTAAGAGCCAGAGGATCAGGGCCTTTGCTGCAAGACTGTGTCTTCCGGTAATGTCGGAAGCTACATCCATGAAGCCTCACCAGCATGACTGCCTAGACGTAAGTTGAACAAAGGCAGCAGCAATTAACACACTAATGTGGAGAGGGGAAAGACCACAAGGCCTCAACTACACACCAAGGACAGCAGGATACTAAAGAGTGCTGAGAGTGGGAGAGACTGTTTTCTCTAAGGAAGAGCACACCGATTGGTAATCCACTACCAAATGGTCAGGCCTAAAAACATACATGCAAGTAATATTATACAGACTGAGAAGGTTGTAGTTAGTAATATAATTTAATAAATTACTTATGAGAATAAATCAATATATATACATATATATATACACACACATTCAACAATAACTAATAAAAATACTATGCCATGAATTTGAAAGAGAGACAAGAGAAGTAAATGGGATGGTTTGGAAAGAGGGAAGGGATGGGGAAAATGGAGAACTACATTAAAATCTCAAAAATTAATAAAAAAGATAAAAAAGCTCATTAGGTATTCTTTGTGAAGAGAATCTGACCTGTTTTTGGTGTATTAGTCAGAATTAATAATCCAAGTGGTCCTTCTTTACAATCTATTAGTAACTTCTGAGGCAAGCCTAAAATTTTGTTGTGAAGACTTTTATAAACCCCATGCTCACTGGATATGCCGGGAAGAAGCACTAGTTCCAACACACAGAAGAATATTATAAAATGCCACACCCACACTTGTTCCTTAGAGATAACAGGCCCCAGACCGTCTCAAACCACGATGCTGGGAAGAAGCACGCAGCCTTGCGTTGTCACTCTGAGGTGTCAGTGACAGGCTCTACCTGACTCTTCAGCTCCCCACATGAGGCCACCAGTGACCTTTCTCAAGCATTTAAACCCAATTACAGACTTCGCACAGCATTCTTGAGTAAAGTGTTCTCATATGCTGACTTGGGAAACAGATTCAGACCCTGCAGGGTCTCATGCACAGGGAGCTCACTCAGGAGAAGGATGATAGAGCAAGGGCTTGTTCTAAACGAGATCACACCTTGGGGACCATGTGGCATTTCTGAAACCCTGGATTAACTTTGATAATCTATTGGCTCATAATTCTCTTCTCCTCCTTCTTCCTGTTCTAAGCTCCCCTTTCTGGGCTACATACTGTGTGTTTTGTGACACATTTCCCCTCCCCACCGCCCAGTGGAGCTTTGAGAGAGTCATGAGGTCCATGCTTAACAACAACAGAAACTGACATTCAGTGGATAAGGAGAACTTTTAATGTTATAGAGTAGGGTGCTAGATGTCGGCATAACCAAGACACCCACGTTTTCCCCAGGTTGGCAGAATGATACTAGGTGACATCTTACTGAGGTTTAATAAGTGTACTAAGATATTACAACAGGTTCTGTGCTGAGTATATTTGACTCACTTATGTAAAATTCTCATTAATTGAATGTGAGGATGTGATTCCTAGATAAGGTGCCTTTCAGAAAGAGGCCTGCTAGGGAGTCAAATGGACTAACGTATGCAAGAGAAAGTCACGTATGCTACTTAGGGTTCATGGCTAGGAATTTCAGAGTGATGGTATCCCATACAATGGCCCATTTCAAAGCCAAATGGCAGAAGATTAGCTTGCGTTTTCAGTGGACCATAAGCATTTCATATCACCTAAAGGCTTGCTATGCTAATTAGTTAAGTGTGTAAATCTGCATGGGTGGAACTTCATGGCCAGGGAAAACATGGCTTTAAAAAAATCTAGGAAACCAAGGTGTAAAAAATCCCCATTAAAGCCTATTATGGAATGGAGAATGAAGGACTGAAAGCGTACAGGAAACAGAGGATTTGTGGCCCCTTTTAAGCCAATAAACTGTCTGTGACAAGGGGGATGCTAGTTGTATTGAATACCCTAGGATTAACACTTGGTTAGGCCTGAAGGTCTGTGCCATTACAGAGATCAAGGGAAGATACTGGACATGTAGATTTGAGTGGTTAATAGCTTCCCCTACAGGGCCCCTGAGGAGCTGTGTGCAGGGGAGGAAGGAGAAACTGTTTCTGATTATAGAAGCCATCCCACTTGTCACAGAATGTCACATGTTGTCTGATGTCACCAGACACCGGCTTGGAGAACCTGACACAAGGTCTCAGGTGAATCACTGCATATCACTCCTGAGGCTGCGGATGAGGAAGTTTCACACTCTCGGTATGAATGTGGCAAGGCAGTTCGTGGATTGCAAGGAGATGGTTGGTATTTTGGGTGTATTCAGGAACATGTCATCCCAGTCCTGGGCCATTCCTGGTGACTGGGTCACCTGAGCCTTATAAAAGGACTCTGTACCACCCTGATGCCACCCTCATACTGTTCAGGTGCAGGTATGCATTGAAGGCTTTTGTGGCTACACACTGAGAAGAGTGATTCTCAACTTTCCTAATGCTATGAGCCTTTAATACGGTTCCTCATGTTGTGGTGACCCACAACCATAACATTGTTTTCCTTCGTACTTTACAACTGTAATTTCTCTGTTAAGAACCATAATGTAAATATTTGACATACAGGGTCTCTGATATGTGACCCTTATGAATAGGTTGTCTGAGCTCCCCCCATCCCCCCAACAAAGGGATGTACTCTACAGGCTGAGAACCACAGCTATAGAGCCTTTTCATGGCACTTGGGTAATGGTAGGGTTTAGATTAGGTGTTTAAGTATTTAAGCATTTTGAATGGGAAAAAGAGAACACAAAATAAATAAAAAATATATATAATGTCAGGAAATGAAAGAAAGTTAAAAAAAAGTCATGTAGTGGAAGTTGGTCTTTTTCTACTCTCATCACTTAGAATGCTTCAGTTTGTTGCTAGAGCAATCACTATTGGTACCTTTTAATAACTGTATTATTGATTTTAAAGATTTGTTTTGCACAGAATATTTCACATATTTATTAGGCATATAATGAATCATTCTTCTTTAGTTATGTTCTATGTATGTTCTAAAATAGTAGTCCTCTCTTTGTAAAGTTGAAAATTTTATAGACCATTTTCTAAGAAAATATGATCTTCCTTCAGCTAATAAATCATAAATAGTAACCCAAACTATAGTGTTGGTAAGACTGAAATTGGAATTTCCTAGATATTCCTGAAGGAAAAACAACAAATCTAAAACCTTGTTGTGAGAATTGTAAATCCTAGGCACCCTACATGTTTCCCTATTACAGTGGGTGTTTACTCCAGGCCATCGACACAGAAAAGAACGCTCTGCCTTACCTCGCCCACTCCAAGATCATGCCTCTTCCCTGTGGAACCACACAGAATTGTCAGTTTCTGGATAGTGATCCAGGAAGCTAAACTGCTGAGACTCCGTGCTGGGGAGGAACTCCCTCCCTCTGGGACATCAGTCGTGGGCTCAACCCAAGGGAGTTGCTGATTTTTCAGCTCTCTGGGTTGGGCTATGGGTACCTTTCTGTAGCATGTGAGCCTGATTACAGACTCTGTGCAGCATTCTTGAGTAAGGTGCTCAAGGCATGATGGATGCCTTTCTCAGCTGTCTCAGGAAACAGATTCAGACCCTGAGATTCTGTAAGACTCCCTTCTCGTACACAGGGAGCTCACTCAGGAGAAAGAGGACAGAGCAAGGACTTATTCTAAGCAAGATCATTCCT
This sequence comes from Acomys minous, assembly GCF_964271855.1. Classification (NCBI taxonomy): domain Eukaryota; kingdom Metazoa; phylum Chordata; class Mammalia; order Rodentia; family Muridae; genus Acomys; species Acomys minous. The sequence goes on from NC_140499.1 coordinate 63,250,437, forward strand.
CAGGGACCTTGTGGCATTTCTGAAATCATGGATTAGTTTTGATTAGCTGTTAGCTCTTAATCTTCCCTCCCTCCACTTCCCTCCCTCGTTCTTTCTTTCCTTTCCTTCCTTCCTTCCTTCTCCCTTTTCTGGAAGACGTACTGTGTGTTCTCTTCTGTGCTTCTTTGATTTGTATTTTGAGCAGAGATTTAAGAGAGTAATTAATTGTCCATGCTGTACAACACTGTAAGCTGGTATTCAAGAAGGTTAATCTTACTGAAGTTTAATAAGTTACACTAAGAAGTTATAACAAGTTCTGTGCCAAGCATACTAGATTTATTTATGTAAAATACTCAACAACTAACATGGGACACACAGCTTGAAGAACTTCATTGTTTGAGTGTGAAAGGAAGGCCTAAAATCTTATTAAAAGCCATTTCAATTTAGCCAGCTCTTGTGGAAGAAAGCAGTGTGCTGTAGTTATGGCTTCAAGTGATGCAGCTGAGACATTGAGCCCCTAAAATGGGGGAACTAGGCTTCTTGAAGATCGAAGTCATTCATGGTCACAGAGACAATAGAGATGAGGTCACTGTTTAAATCTTCAGATATGGAGCTTAGGAGCTCTGAGACGACTCTGATGGCCTTCAGTACCGAGGATGAAGCTGACCCATTGAAGTCCACTGATGGAATTTATCAGAAGCTTACCAAGTGAGGAGGATCTGTGACTTCGTTGCTCAAGTCAGTGAAGTTTCCAGAAAAATGTAGAGACCAATAGACCATGACATGGGGAATATTAGTTGTAACAAAAAGTATACCTGAAGTGAAGGCCTGGCTGGCCCTGTAGGCTTCCATCATTAGACAGTGCAGAGGCAGATAGTGGGCACAAGAACTTGAGTAGGTAACAACCTTATCTACAGGACCCCGAGAAGCAACAGGGGAGAAAGGAAGAAGCATTTCTGATCACAGAAACTATTTCAGTTGTTATAGAACTTCATGTGTTCTCATGCTTAGGGAACTCGATGCAAGACCTCAAGGAAATCATTGCATGCCCCCCCCCCCCCCTGAGAAATGTAAGGCCAGTTGTAGACAAGGAAGTTTCATGTTATCAGTGTGTGAGTGTGTCAAATTGTCTTGGGGATTGCAAGGAGATGTCACATTGGGTTGGGAAACAAACATACCATCCCAGTTCTGGCTTTTCCTGCCTACTGGGCCCCCTGGGCTTTATAAAGGAGCTCTCCACCACCCTGTTGCTGTCCTGTGACCACTCAGGTGCAGATCTGTGTTGGAGGCTCCGGTGAGTACAGACTGTTGAGCATTTTCTTGGCCCTTGAGTAATGATGGGCTTTAAGTTGGGCGCAGAGATGATTATTTATCCTGTTAATGTGTGGATATAAGGAAGAAGAGACCAAGGTTTTTTTTCTTTTTCTTTTTTTTTTTGGTAAATTTAGCCGCATTTTGCAGGTGACCTGAAAGGCGAGGAGGGAAATGGTATTGAAGATGTGTGTGAGTGACAGGGTTTTGCACATATCTATACCCATTCCAGACACAGCTTCCTCAGGCTGTATCTCTGGGTTTGGACCTTCATTGGACAGCTCAATAAATCTGAATAGTCTTAAAGGATTCTTGTGGATCCAGGGATGAATGAAAGCACCATTTATAGCTATCAAAACCTTTCCAGTTGTCACTGAACCGCACATATTTTCTAGGTGTCACCTGACACTGGCCTGAGAACCTGACACAACATCTCAGGTAATGCCTGGACAGCATCATAATGAACAAAATTAAATGATATTTACAACTTTTACGATATAACTCCATATTTGATTCAAGACTGTCTGGAATTATAGTAGAAAGCACCTGTTGTTGTCTCATAGGGAATTTTGTCTTTAGCAACCAGAAGAATAGGTATTAGTCAACAGAAGACAGAAGAAGTAGGGTAAAACCTTCTAAAGAAGAAAAGCAAGAAAGCATATGCATGCATAAAGTCAAACAGACCCCTGGTAGCCACAGGATTGGTGTCCTAATTGTTCTGCTAGCAGGACTACCTCTTTTTTAAAAAAATATATTTTATTAATTTATTCATATTACATCTCAATTGTTATCCAGTCCCTTGTATCCTCCCATTCCTCCCTCCCTCCCATTTTCCCTTTACTCCCCTCCCCTATGACTGTGACTAAGGGGGACTTCCTCCCCCTGTATATGCTCATAGGCTATCAAGTCTCTTCTTGGTAGCCTGCTATCCTTCCTCTAAGTGCCACCAGGTCTCCCCATCCAGGGAACGTGGTCAAATATGGCACACCAGAGTGCATGTGAACGTCAGACCCCACTCTCCACTCAATTGTGGAGAATGTCCTGTCCATTGGCTAGATCTGGGTAGGGGTTCGAAGTTTACTGCATGTATTGAGCAGGACTACCTCTTGTGAACAGTATATCTTGTTTTGTTTTTCAGATTCTCTGAGACTCAGGAGAGATGTCTTACCAAGAACAGCAGTGCAAGCTGCCCTGCCAGCTGTCTCCTGTGCTAATAATTAAGTGTCCAGAGCCTTGCCCTCCATGCAGCTGCCCAGAGCCCTGCCCTCCACTGAGATGCCCAAAGCCTTGCCCTGCACACAGGTGCCCGGAGACGTGCCTATCACTGAGATGTCTAGAGTTCTGCTCTTTAACCCAATGTCCCGAGCACTGCTGCCAAGCACAGAGGTCCAGAGTGCCCTGCCTTCTATCTCTGTATACTGAACACTGCTCTCACCCACAGTGTTCTGAGTCCTGCCAACTGCTGAGGTCCCCAGAGCCCTGTCTGCCACCCTCTTGTCCTGTCCACAACCCTCAACCACAGCGTCTTGAGCCTTGCCAACTAACAGTGTCTCCAAAGGCCTGCCCTCCACCCCCATGTGCTGAGCACTGCCCTCAACCACAGTGTCTTCAGTCCTATCAACATCCAAGGTCACCAGAGCCTTGCCCTCCACAGAGGTGCCCAGAGCCCTGCCCTCCACAGAGGTGCCCAGAGCCCTGCCCTCCACAGAGGTGCCCAGAGCCCTGCCCCCTGTCACAGTGCCTCAAGTCCTGCCAACCACAAAGCTCTCCAAAGCCCTACCCTCCATGCCTCCCAATGAGGTGCCCAGAGCCCTGTTTTTTACTCCTGTGCCCCGAGCACTGCCTTCAACCACAGTGTCTCAAACTCTGCCAACCACTGAAGTCCCCAGGGCCCTGCCCTTCACTGTAGTGCCCAGAATCCTGTCTTCCACTCCTGTGTTCTGGGCTCTGTCTACAATCTCAGTATTCAGAGCTCTGTTCTTTGCCAAAATGTCCAGAATCCTACTTTGTACTGCAGTGCCCTGATACCTGTCCACCACTGCAGTATCCTGCTCCATGTCCACCACTAGAGTGTCCCGATCCCTGTCCACCACTGCAATGCCCCGAGCCCTGTCTGTCACTGCAATGTCCTGAGTCTTGTCCACTGCTGCAATGTCCCGTACGCTGTCCACCACTGCAGTGTCTCGATCCCTGTCCACCACTGCAGTGTCGTAAGCATTGCCAACAACTGCAATATTCAGAGCACTGCCCTACCCCACAGTGTCTTGAGACCTGCTGGCCACTAAGGTCCCCAGAACCTTGTCTTCTACCTCAGTGTCCTGAGACCTGCCTTTCACCAAGCTATCCAGAGCCCTGCTGTCCACTACATGGCTTAGAGTCCTTCCCACCCCTGCAGCGTCAGGAGCTCTGCCCTTCACCTGGGCTGTGCCCTCCTCTGAGGCGCCCTGATCCATGTCGACCTGCTCGTTGCCTACTTGTACAATGTGGTCCTCTGACATGCCAGCAGCACCCACTCAAGAGCAAGTAACACGGGGGCCCCAAGTCAGTAATCCTGTGCCCCTGCTTGCTCTTTGGATTCTATTTTCTCCCTTCAACCATGGCGGCAGAAACGTTTTCTCTCATCCTTGACTTGGGTTCCTGCCTGAGAGAGGAAGTTCTTCACTTCTGCACCTGACATCACACTGTTAAGAGATAAAGAGCGGACTCATCACCTCAGCTTCCATGTGTGTCTGTGACCTCAGCCAGTGTTTTCTTCTATGTGGCCAAGCGTGTCTATACTTTCACTTCTTCAATAAAACATATAGTTCCTGGATAAGTCCCACCATTTTATCTTATGTTTGTTTTTACTGCTAGCTGTTGAAGTTATTTTTTATAAAACAGTGTTTGTTTCTCTTTCCTTATTTCTTAACCCGGCTGTCACACAAATAATTGAGACTCTTTTATAATACAAGGCTTCACAATACAACCTGAGCAGTTTAAGTATGGTCTTAACCCTTTATGCTGTTTTTGTCCTACTCCCAGCAAACATCGCAGCTTTTGTAGCTCTCCTCGGCCCCTTCCTCCTTCTCTCCTGGTGGCCCACTGCTCTGGCCTCTCCCCGTGACTCCTCCTTCCTGCGCTGGCAGGAAGTCCAGCCCTATTCTCTCCCCTGCACATTGATTGGTTGCAAGCTGCTTTATTGACATAAGAGGGGGACAACTGGGGAGCAGAGTTTACACACCATTTAGACAGGAAATCAGAATTTAAACTACATAATAACTTTATGCTTACAGCTAACTGTTAACTCTGTCAGATGGATATTCCCTTTGATTCCTATTGGCTTATTGGAATCAGATTTTTTTCCCACCACTAAATTTACTTTAGCATGGAATGTGTCTTTTGTATTATTTAAACTAAACAACTATTTTCAGTTTACCCCCTTTGTCATGATGATCATGAAAAAGTTACTTAACTGCTCTATGGTTTCTACAAAGACATTCAGCTCAGTGCGATCATTGAAAGAAGCCAATTTACTCACCAGTGTTCTTAATGGTCATTGCTGTGCCAGGTGTGAGTGCTGATGTGGATACCGACTGTTAACCAAATCTCTCCCTACCTCCCTCCCCCCCTTCTCTGTCTCTGTCTCTCTCTCTGTCTCTCTCTGTCTCTCTCTCTCTCTCTCTCTCTCTCTCTCTCTCTCACACACACACACACACACACACACACACTCACACACACCTTCCTCAAATGGTAGTGATACAGGAATTGTATTTCAGACAAAACTGATTAGCAGCATTCTTCTAAAGTGAGTTTTTTTGTTGTTGTTTTGTTTTTGGTATGTTTGTGAATTCATGAATTAATCAGCAAACTGATAAGAAGTATTCAGACAAAGATTCATCTGTACTGAACATGTACAAGTATTTTTCTTTTCAATATTCCCTAAGGACATTGATATCCATTTACATATCATTTACACTATCCTGGGTATTAAGTTACCTAGAGATGTGAACTTGTGTGCAAATAGTGTGCCATTTTCTATGGATGAACTTCTTTGGGTTGTGGTGTGCCCAAAAAGGGTGCCATCCACACGGAGAAGCAATTATATATGCATACAAAGACATTTCCTGCAACACACATATATTTATATCATGTTACTATTGCAAGTGACAATGTTCTTTTTCATTAATTCACATTTACATCAGCCCCTGAAACAGGTTTACAGGGAATTAAATTTTTTTTTGCAGTAATTTAATGTGTGTCAGTGTGCATGTATGCATTTGTATTTTCAGATAGTTAGGAAATGGGAGTCAAGAAAGTAAAACCAGAAAGGAGGAAAGAATTAAGGTAAAAAGAAGAAAGGGAGAGAGGCAAGAAATAACTGCTAATGTGAAAAGAACAAAAGACAATGGTGTTGAATTTACTAGGAATTTGCTTGTATGTTACAGTTTCTGCAATAGACACCTTGTTTTCCAAAATTTTTGTGTGTATTTGCTGTGGTGCACGCATGCATGCATTTGTGTGTGAGTGTATGTGTGTGTGTGCACGTGTGCGTGCAAATGCATGCTTGCGTTATGTATGGAGTTCATGCACATGAGTGTACAGTGTATTGTAGGGCAGGGTTAGAGCAGGGTTTTGGGTCCATCTCTGCTTTACTGCCTTGGGCAGGGTCTTCATTGACCTGGAAGCTCATTTTTTTTTAGTTTGGCTGGCTAGTGAGCTCCCAGGATCTGCCTATTTCTTCTTCTAAATGCTGGAGTTCCAGACACACAGTGCCAATGTGGGGAGCCATGCCTAATTCTGCCATGTCAGAAATCCTGTGCTTAGGCTGCATGCTGTGACCTTTGCCTCACCGGGTCTTGTGCTCTGGGCTATCTGTGGGGAACTGCAGCTGTGCTGGTACTGACCATTACTTGCTTTTCTCTGCAGTTGAAACATTGTGCTCCACTGGTTGCTTTCATTTTCCTTGTTTTGAGTCTCATTATTTGGCCCTTGCTTTGCTTCCTCTTGGGGATTTTCCACAGCGCTGTTCTATTGCTGTTTCTTCCCCTATATAAGCAGCTCTGTTAATCCCAATAAACAGCCTTCTCTTAGCAGGAATGACCCACTGTTATGTTGTCTTTTCAATCCACAGACGCTGGCGGTAGCCTAGACTAGCAGCGAGGGCACTGCAAGTGGAGGTTCCACCTAGATACGGAAAGCAGGAAAAGTCTGACAGATCGCTCGGGGAAGCTGGCCAGCACCTCTTGGAGGTAAGACACGGGTGTATTGGGATGGGTGCTGCTAGCTCTTCCACCATCCTGGTGGGGCAACTGGTGAAACTGTTGGATCCTAGAGTCCACTTCGGGAAGGGGGGTCATCGCGAGAGACCACTCAAAGGCCACAGTGTCGCTGTCACGTCAGGGTACCTCAGCACCTGAGAGGCCAAGGGACCCCAGTAGCTGTTACAGACTGCTTATAAAGGCTAAAACCGCAAGTCAGGGGGAGGAGCTGACCTTTAAACTGATTGGTTGGGCTGCTGTATCTTAGGTATGTCAACAGGATGATTGGCTCGGGCCAGGTTAACCAGGGGGCAGAGAGCAGACTGTGTGGGGGCTTTCCGCCCGGGGTGTTTTTCGTAAGGCTGCAGGTGGTGGTGTTTTGTTTTGCTGGTTTCTTGGAACTAGGGCAGGGGTCAAATGGCCCTGAGATTGGCTTTGTATTTCAGGCTTTTCAAAACTACTTAAGGAACAAGGTACCGGGATTAAGTATAAGATGACAAAAGATTTTATCCAAACTACAGAACAACTAAGCCCAACATGGCGTGCACAGCCCATGAGGCAGTAGGAGTTACTGCCTCCGTGACAGGAGCAAACCTGCCTACCCTTCGCGGAGCCTGCACCCAGGCGCAGCGACCACCCGTGGGGAACAAGCCCAGGACTGAAGCGTGCTGCTCCTGGCTGCTGCCTGTGGGGCTCAATTCTTACAGAACAGGGATGGCTACGAAAACGTGGCTGGTCGGAGAAGTATGGTCTAAGGAATAGAGTTTATTGCCTTAAACTTAGAATTTTTGTGTTTAAAGTTTGCTTGTAAGAAACTCAACAATTTTCCAAGTTGGTCTAGGGAATGGAGTTAATTCCAAACTCCTTAGCTACCAGGTGTTTATAATTTCCTTCTTTCTTTGCTTAATTTTTACTTGAGAGATATTTCTAAAAATTTTGTAGATTCTCAAAAAAGAGAGATAAACTAGTTTTGTCCTCAAAACTAGACATTTACAGCTGGGAGTTTCCAGCTTAGATTGAACTAGTTAAACAAGCCCAGGGCTACAATGCCCTTGAGCCAGATAATTTTACAGACAGTACGCCTAGCTACCTGCTGACTCGACAACTACAGAACAGAAATGGCTACAGATACGTGGCCGATTGGAGAGATGGAACTAGGAGGCTGATAATTTTCTAAACTAGCCTAGGAAATATAGTTAACTGCCTAAAACTTAGAATTTTCTTGATTAATTTTTGTTTGAGATATTTAAAGAATTTTCTTTTACTAAAATTGGGATAAAATAATTAAACAAGGCGCGTAACACACGCCTTTAATCCCAACACTCGAGAGATAGAGACAGGTAGATCACTGTAACAGGGCGTGGTGACACACACCTTTAATCCTAACACTTGAGGATTAACACCGGCAGAACTCTTGAGTTCCAACCTGGTCTCCCCAGGGCATGATCTACTGGTAAGCTAAATTACTTACAGAGATGTAAATTTTTTTAACTTACATAAGACTATACAATTAATAAAAACTTTACAGCCAAGATTTCCCTCTCCTGTGACTGTTTCCAAAAATACATTCAAAATTGTCATAGACCTTAAGGATCGTTTTTTCACCTTCCCTTGCATCCAGAAGATTGACATTGCTCTGCTTTCGGTTTGCCTTCTGTGAATTTTAGAAAACCAATAAAGAGTTACACTGGTGGGTTTTGCCTCAGAGTATGTCAATAAAGCTCACTTATCCATCAGGATGGGGGAGCTTTGGCCTTAGTAGAGCATCTCACTCTTCAGTCTCTTCATCTTTAATTTGGGGACGACAACCCTGATGGTTACGGTTAAGATTTAGGGGGGTTTGTGTAATGCAATATTCAGAGTTATATTCAAATGAGATGACCAGCCTGCTGGCAATTTCAAATATAATTTATAGTTAACAAAGCTCTGTGTTGTAGGAAGCCAGGAATGGGATATCCCCAAGAATGTGGTATAGCATCTGCCCATTCCAGATTCTTAGCATGCTGGTGATGGGCTTTTAAGGTATGCTTGCGCCTTAGACGGAAGGAGGCTGGGGCCCAAGCTGAGATGCTGGTGAGAATGGTTTTTCAAACTGGAGAAGACTACCTCGAAGAAAGAGCTACCCAGTCAAGGAGAGAAGGCAGGGCTTACATCAGACACTGGGTCACAGACTAACTGAGCTGAATTTATTTAATCCAAACCAGAAGAGTGCCAACTCTGAAGAGTGTGCTGTGTCTTCCCCCCTTCCTTAAGAAGGTCCTCTAATCCACTTGGACTTTAGTTTTGTGCGGGGTGATACATAACGGTCTGTTTGCATTTTTCTACACATACGCGTCCAGTCAGACCAGCTCCATTTGTTGAAGATGCTATCTTTTTGCCATTGCATAATTTTGGCTTCTTTGTCGAAAATCAAGTGTCTGTAGGTGTGTGGGCTCATTTCTGGGTCTTGGATTTGATTCCATCGACCCATCTGTCTATGCAAGTACCATGCAGTTTTTATTATTGTTGCTGCATAAGACAGCTTGAAATCAGGGATGGAGATACCTCCAGAAGTTCTTAAAATCAGACACACTAAATCTGTTAGAAGAAAAATTGGGTAAGAGCCTTGAACTCATTGGCCCAAGAGAAAATGTGCTGAACAGAACATCAACAGCTCAGGCTCTAAGATCAACAAATAATAAATGGGACCTTATGAAACTGAAAAGCCTCTGTAAGGCAAAGGACACTGTCAACACAATGAAATGACAGCGTACGAACTGGGAAATTATCTTCGTCAACCCTATATCAGATGAGACTTGAAAGTCTGGGTTCAGATGATAGGGGAGGAGGGCTCCCTCTTTCAGAGGACGAGGGGAGGCGGGGCTGGGGACTTTCTTTGATGAGGGCTGAGAATTGCACTTAGACGTGCACACACGTAGACCTGTGTGTCTATGGATACGTATTTAGGATGCACTTAGGGATCATATTAGTTTAGTAGATGGTGGTTGAAGGTGAGAGAGGTTGGACAAATTGCCTCCTCTGTCTGAGGTTGGGAGAACAGAAAAGGGAAACCAGGGGACCCAAGGCATCAGAGCGCTTGAGTGTCGTTATCGTGACAAGGCTCATTTTTATTATTACGGCTTGACAGCAGAGCTACAAAAGTTTACAGCTCAGGAGAGGAGCCTGCGTCCCAGGCAGCACGCTCTAGGTTACATGATGCCCAGCAATCCCATTTGTGTTGGGACAACCCTCTGAAGTATGAGACCGCCATTTATTCTGACTTCTCCGGAAATCGAGGAAGGCTTTAGGCATTTCCTGTCTTTCTTTCCCACATTTGTTCATCCTCCAAATTCTCTTCCTGAGAAATAATCAATATCAGATGTTGCCATGCTCATGTCACAAACGCATCATGTCCTCACATAATGTTAACTCAAACTTCGGCATGTCCCCCTCTTATGATTTAATATCTGCAAAGTACATGCAACTATGCATAGGGGCAACAAGGCTGGCAAGAGCGAGCTGGACACAGGTAAGAACTGGGAAGCTCTTACTGTTAAAGGGCCAGGGAATGGGGAGAGCCATCCAAAACCACGGTGGCTACAGCTGGGATTGTGAAAAGAGGTTGAGCAGTGTCCCATAAGTGGTCTTCTTGCATGTAATTTATTGAGACTAGTCAGATAAATTAAAGAAAAATAAGCCAGGAAATTGCTGGCATCTCAGACGCCTTTTTAAGTAAGAGGTATTCTGGTGCCACCCAATGTCGTAATACAGTTATTTTAGTGTCTCTTAGTTGTTGTTTTAATTCTCCTAATATTTGAGCCGTAAGGTTAGTGACTAACAGCACAACTCAGTTTTGTAAATCCTGCCGAAAGTCTACTACAAGGCCAGGCACGGGCAAAAGAAAAAGCAGCCATGTGAGGGAGAGTTGTAGCTTTAAATGGCCGTTGCGGCCAGAGGGAAGGTCTCTACATTTTTGTGTGTAATGCAATCAGAGATCAGGCACTGCAAGAAGCACATGACCAATGGCACATAAAACAGGAAGACTGACTCTAAGGGAGAGAAAAACATGGTTCCTACAGAAAAGGAACTAGCCATACGTAAAGATTTTCATATGTTTAGGATTGGTTGTGGACAACCACACACTGAGAGCTCTCCTCAGTCAAAACACGAACACTCGTCATAGGTGACAAAAGATATAGGAAGTTGTAAAATACTTTCAGAAATTGTGTTGTCCCCAGGAATGTTAGCATATACAATAAAAATATTTTTAATCCTATCAAATATTTAAAAAAATAAATTTGGCATAAAAGAGTACCCATTAATACAAAGGGAAATCTTACTTACACCCTCCACCCCATAAGTATTTGAAGCCATGGATTACTAGTGATTCCACAGCCAATTTGGGGTGGACATAATACTTTGTAATATAAGAGCATCTTTTAAAAAAATTTATTATAGTTTATTCATTTTACATTCCAATTCTTTTTTATTTAATTAATTTATTCAGCTTACAACTCAATTGTTATCCTCTCACTTGCATCCTCCCATTCCTCCCTCCCTCCCTCTTTCACCCTATTCCCATCCCCTAGGTCTGTGACAGAAGCAGACCTCCTCTCCAACCATATGGTCACAGCCTATCAAGTCTCATCCTGGTAGCCTGCTTATCCTTTCTCTGAGTGCCACCAGGCCTCCCCACCAAGGGGAAGTGGTCAAATCTGGGGCACCAGAGTTCATGTCAGAGTCAGACAACTGTGGATAATGTCCTGTCCATTGGCTAGATCTGACTAGGGGTTCAATGTTTACTGCATGTATTGTCCTTGGTTGGTGCAGTAGTTTGAGCAGACCCCCTGGTCCAGATCTGCCCATCATGATGCTCTTCTTATAGGTTTCTAGGACCCTCTGGGTCCTTCTATTTCCCCATTCTCCCATGCTTCTCTCACCTAGAGTCCCAATAGGAAGTCCTCACATCTATCCCAATCTCCTGGTAAGTGAAGACTTTAATGGGGCATCCCTGTTGGGCTAGTGTCCAATTATACGTGAGTATATACCATTTGATTCTTTCTGGGTCTGGGTTCCCTCACTCAGGTTCATCATTTCTAGTTCCATCCGTTTGTCTGCAAATTTCAGGATTTCCTTGTTTTTAATAGCTGAGTAGTATTCCATAGTGTAAATGTACCACAGTTTCTTTATCCATTCTTCAACGGAGGGACATCTAGGTTGTTTCCAGATTCTGGCTATTATGAATAAAGCTGCTATGAACACAGTTGAACAAATGTCCTTGTTGTGTGGTGGAGCATCTTTCGGGTATACGCTCAGGGCTGGTATAGCTGGGTCTTGAGGCAGCACTATTCCCAATTTCCTGAGAAAGCACCAGATTGATTTCCAAAGTGATTGTACAAGTTTTCACTCCCACCAGCAATGGAGGAGCGTTCCCCTTTCTTCACATCCTTGCCAGCATGTGCTGTCACTTAAATTTTGTAACTTAGCTGTTCTAATAGGTATAAGATGGAATCTCAGAATTGTTTTGACTTGTATTTCCCTGACGACTAAGGACGTTGAACATTTCTTTAAGTGTTTCTCGGCTGTTCAACATTCCTCTGTTGAGAATTCTCTGTTTAGCTCTGTACCCCATGTTAATTGGGTTATTTGGTTTGTTTGTGTTTAATTTCTTGAGTTCTTTATATATTTTGGATATTAGCACTTTGTCGGGTTAGGATTGGTGAAGATGTTTTCCCAGTCTGTAGGCTGTCACTTTGTTCTATTGACAGTGTCCTTTGCCTTGGACTTTTTTAGTATATTTTTTACAAGATATAAATTAATTTACCATTTTTCTATATTAAGCAATTTACTTTACCATAAATAATATTATTACAGGAGAGAAGAACAAATTTACTTTTATATAAGACATTTATGAGAAAAAAGTATTCAGTTGGTCTTTGCCATATTTTTGCTATGACTTAGTTTTTCCAAATGATTAAAACTTAACAAAGTCATCAAAGTCATAAACAATTACCTTGGTTGTATATCTTAAGTCAGATTTTATTACCATGAATAAATAGGTCATTACAGTCTGTTCTGAGTTTTTAGCTTGTACATCTTAGTTTCTTAAGTTCTCATACAATTAAGGCATAATTGTATACAAATAGCTAGGTCGTATGGCTGGAATACTCAAGTGAAGGCCCAATGACTTTATTCATCTCTTCTTTCTTTTGAAGGTATGTTAATATCTAGCTAGCAGAGCTATGGTTATTTTAAGCAGACACAGCCCGAGGTTTCATTGACAGATTTTTACACAAAAGGTCCCTTTTATACTTTTAATGTATGAGCTAACTTTACTATAGATGCCTTTGTACCACAAGATAAACAATAGAAGTCAGCATTGGGAATAATTTACCCATTGGCTATCCTTAAGCACATAATGCCCCCTTTAGACTTTTTCTCTGTCACGGAGCCAGGGGACAAACCTGACCCCTCAGGGACCTTGAAGGAAACTCTGAGACAAACAGGCTTGGTTCTCAAGTGGACCAGCCAAGTCCCATCTGCAGGGCCAGCTTCCAGTGAGCTAAAAACAGTGCACGACAATATATATATATTTTTAACATTATCCATACCCAAAAGGCACTTGAAGCAGACATGTAAGGAACTTGGAAAGTGATGGTATCAATATCTTTATAACTCAAAAGCAAAAACAAAATCAGGAGTACCTAGGCTTGGTGGGCCAGAAACAAAGGCAGTCCACAGGCATAGGGCAAGGAAGACCGAGAACAGAACAGAAAGTATCTCAGTCAGGGAAATCGGACTTGGAGACCAAATGTCATTGCAGGTTCCTATGTAATCTTCTAAATTTCCTTTTGCTGCTCAAGCTGGACGTAGAACCCACTGCTATCCTCTGCTAGCATTCTCAAAGGTTAATATTTTTTTTTAATAACACCACTCTGAGAGTAGATTGAAACAGCATCATTGTGCTACCAAATTCTGAATAGAAGCAATTACTTAAGTCCTGGCCAGCTTGTCCAGTCATGGGGTATTAGGCACCCTTTCAGTTATCCTTCTCAACAAACCCATAATATGCTGAGTTGTTGCTTTGTAAGAGGAGATGGCTTGTTTAAAATCCCTAAGTATTTTATATGGAATAGGATCATATTTCATATTTATTCTCCCACCCCCCATCCCCCGAGGATCATCAACTCCAGGTTTAAGAAACACAGTGGAGATACAAAGAACAAAGGTTAGATATGCCTCAGTGTCCCCTTCCCTAGGAACTAACCAACCCTCTGCCCCTGCCTCTCCCCCCAGTGCAGAACATCAACTTGTACAGATACAGAAGAGGCTTAACAGAGAACCTTCCGTATTCTGCATCATCAAAAGAATATGAAGACTGGTGAAGAGGAGGAGCCAAAGGCTTCCACATCCTGTTTCCTGTCTGAATGGGAGCTTTCTGTCCCATGGCCTAACCCACCCTCCCTCCCTCCCATTTTCCCCTTATTCCCTTCCTCTATGACTGTGACTGAGGGGGACTTCCTCCCCCTGTATATGCTCATAGGGTATCAAGTCTCTTCTTGGTAGCCTGCTATCCTTCCTCTAAGTGCCACCAGGCCTCCCCATGCAGGGGACATGGTCAAATATGGGACACTAGAGTTCATGTGAAAGTCAGTCCCCACTCTCCATTCAACTGTGAAGAATGTCCTGTCCATTGGCTAGATCTGAGTAGGGGTTCGAAGTTTACTGCACGTATTGTCCTTTGATCAACCCTGAAAAACAACTCCAAAAAGAGTTCTTCAAATCTAGGATTGGAGTTTTTGTTAGGCTATGAGTCTTAGGAGGTGCACTATAAATTATATATTTTTAGACTTACATGTAGCATAGTTATTTTTAGGAATATAGTTAATACGATGGCTCTTTATGACTTTTCCAGACACACTTACTGTATGTAACTTTACCCTCCCTCTTTCTGTATTTATCTCCCCCTTCCTTATTTAAAGTCCCCACCCCATCTTTCTCTGTATATCACTTGTAAACTGCTAGTACTCTATCTATTGCGCCTCTCACCCTGCTGAAATGGTCCCATTTGGCTTTCCTGGTTAAGTGTATCAGTTATTCAAGGGATATATATTTACACCTGAAGATTTGGAATTAGGAGACTCAGGTGAAAGACAACATGAGACATTTGTTCCTCTGGATCTGGGTTACCTCACTCAACACCATCTCTTCTAATTCCATCCATTTACCTGAAAAGTTTTTCTCCAAAGCCAAATAGTACTGTAGTGCATATGTATCACATTTTCAGTATACATTTGTCAATTTGCAGACATTTAGATTGTTTCCACTTCCTACCTGTTGTGATTGGAGCAGGAACAAATATGGTTGAGCAAGCATTAATGGAGTAGGGATGTCTAGTCCGTTGGACGTATGCTAAGCTGTGGTAAAGCTGCATCTCATGGTAGATTTATTTTTAGCTCTTTGATAATTCTCCACACTAATTTCCAGAGTAGTTGCAGCAGTTTGGGACACCACCAAAAGTGAGTTAGGGTTCCCTTTCCCACACCTCCTCCAACATTTGTTTGTTTGTTTGCAAATTGCAATTCTGATCAGAGTAAATGGAGTTCTCAAAGTTGTTTTGAGTTTCATTTCATTAACTTCTAGAGATGGTGGACACTTTAGGAAAATATATTTCTTTAAACATCTCTCTAGGCCTAAAACCATCTTAACCTCTAAACAGTTAAGCTTAATTTTAAACTAAACTATCTGGTCTTCAACCCCATCAGGGACTTGAGAAGGAATAAAATTAATTACCTGAGTATACAGGGAGTGCAGGTTAGCAGCTTCCCAAATGAGAAGATGACAGAGACAGTTTGCTGCTTGACCAGTCACCCAAAACTCTCTATAACATTGGAGCATCATCTTTGGTCTTCTGGCCCAATATATTTGACAGACATATTTGTGAGCCAGGAACTGTTGAGGACTTGCTTACCCTGTCTTGGCAGAGTTTGGCTGCATCAAAGCTTACCATTTTTTTTTTTTTTAGGTAGAAATATGTCTGTGGTAGAAATAAGCACATTTTTCCCAGTGGCTAGTTTGCCACAGTTGAAGCAATCTCCATAAGGAGGTTCTTTGATGCTCATCATCTTCTTTGAGGTAGGTTGGGTGTTGCCAGGAGTTAACCTGTCTCATTGTCAGTGAATCTTTAAAATAATAAAAACACCTTTAAATGCCATATTCTGTAGGTCTCTGAGGTTTTTGAAGACTTTATCTAACTATTTTACCTTATCTTTCTATAGAATAAATGGATAATGATGAGATATGATAGACATTATTCTACATTCAGAATTTTAGACATACCAAGATAAGGAAGACGTTTTCCTCAAGGCTGCCAAACACAAATAGCTAAAACACTATAAATGTAACATTTATATAATTCCTGATTGTTTCATGGTTCTTCTTGCTGTAGACAGTTTATTGTATATATGTGTAATAATATAAATGTATATGTAAAAAATGAAAAAAGAAGATATTGGAAACACACATACGGGACCCCAAAGTCACACAGGCTCACACACATACAAGTAAACAAATAAACATTTAAAAAAGAATTTAAAAAGATATTTTCTAGCTTTTTTTCTTCCTCATTTGAGAATTCTCTGTTCATATCACACACCTGGTTTTGGATGGTTCATTTCATTTATAGTATCTTTGTTTTTGAGTTCTTTATATGTTCTGGATATGAATACTCTGTCAGATGTATAGCTGGCAAAAATTCTCTCCAATTCTGTGGGCTTCCTCCTTACCTGGTTGATTGTTTCTTTAGCTGTGCAGAAGCTTTTTAGTTTTATCAAGTCCCACTTATCAATGGTTGACCTTAATTTTGGGGCAAATGAAGTCAGAAAGAACTTTCCTACACCTGTATCTCATAAGGCACTCCCTACGGTAATCTTCCAGCAGTCACAGTGTTTCTGCGTATAGCGTTTAGGTCTTTGGTCCACTTAGAGGTAGTGTTTTGTGTAAGGTGATAGATACGGATCTAATTTTATTCTTCTGCATGTGGACATCCAGTCTTCCCATCACCATTTGCTGAAGATGCTATCTTTCCTCCAGCATTTTTATTCTTATGCTGCATTTATTCCTATGACAGGCTGGAATTTTCCCACTAAGTATAAATGCTTAAGGCTGAAGGAGTTTGATTCCTCAGAGATAGTGAGTGATCCTTACACTGTTAAGCACAGGCTCCAGTATCTGGCAGTCATGTGAAGATTAAGCACCAAATTCTATAACCATTCTCTTCACTGATGGTGTAGTTACAGGAGGCTGAGGATGCCACAAGAAAATGTGTAGGGATTTTTCCATTCAGAGCAAAAGTAAAATACGTGTTCTATACCCCCAAGTGGCTTGATTCCTGGAATTCTGAGTGGGCTCAGTAAAGGCAAGAAGTAAGTTCAGATATACAGACACATGTACAGTAGCATCAGGTGTGGTCTTCTACCACTAAAAACACAACCCAGAGCCTCGGTTTGTTAATTAGGTATGTCATTGTGTGTGTGTGTGTGTGTGTGTACGTGTGTGTGTACGTGTGTGTGTGTACATGTGTACGTGTGTGTGTGTGTGTGTGTGTGTGTGTGTGTGTGTGTGTGTGTGCTATCAGCTGGTCTTGGTGGAATTCCTCTGTATGTGAATAGCCTCAGGATAGAAACATCAGGTAGGAAGAAGCTTTGCTTGCTGTCTTTGCACCCATGATCAATCATTCATAAATACTCATATGTGAACTCCTGAGGAGAGCTCTGCCACCCATCTTCATCCTGGCCCATGCAATTCTGAGGGCTTGAAGTCCTCAATGAGGCTGTGCCCAGGGGAACAATACACAATACTAGGAATGCCACTTGCTTAGGACTTCCTCCACTCCCTACAAGTGGGCTGTTTGGGGACGTCATAAACCACAGATAGGTTGGCCTGATCATGTTGGCCTGGCTCCACACTCCTCTTAGTAGGACAAACTTCCTTTGAACATTCCTGTGGAGGACGCTGGGGTGGTGATTGTTGTCTATGGCCTTCAGCTGTATCTGTTAAGCTCCTCTGATGCCCACATGGCCCTTTCACTGCAAAGTTGTTCTCCAAGGGGCGGATGTCTAAGAACTGTCTGCTGTGGTCTAAGGACGTGTACTCAGCAGGGAGTATGATAGAATTCCATCTTATTCAGACCAGCCATGTCATAAAGGTTGGTAGCCAGTCATGGAGGCGCATGCCTTTAACAGAAGAAGCAGAGGTAGGTGGATCTTTGTGATTTTGAGGCCAGCTTTGTCTACACAGCAAATTTCAGATCAACCAAGGCTGCATAGTGAGAGAGTATCTCAAAAAACAAAACAAAACAAAACAAAACAACAACAACAAAACAAAAAAAACCCCACAAAAAACAAGAAAAGCACTTCTAGCCATCAGTACATTGGACAAACATTTCTGTTAACAAATGTTGGGCAATAAAGAGTCTCTACAGCCATGAGGAGAGCATAAAAAAAGAAATGGGCTTAACTCCCTCTCCATTGTTAAATAGCAGATGGAAGCTTACTTAGCTAGGGCTTTAATTCCTTTGGGAATAAAATAGGTAATAAGACAATAAAAGACCAAGAAACTCCCGATTGAGCTCAATATGGAATATTTAGTAGGTAGAGGCTGCAATCTTGGGCTTTGTTTTATTTTTGCCTTCTCAGTTAATATCTAAGACTGAAATATTCCACACTAACCAGAGGTGTGGGGCCAACTCAAATTCACAATTATAACTGAAAATCATCCTGCTTCTTGTTTATTTGAATCCCTACCCCTTATTCTTATGTATTAAGTATCACACCACCCAGAAGATGAACTTTTAGCTAATTATACAATCGAATAAAACCAACTCTGCTATTTAGGTTTTTGCAATTGTATCATATGTTTGTCTTGGGGCTGCAGAGATGGCTTAGTGGTTAAGAGCACTTGCTGTTCCTGTACAGGACCAGGGCTCAGTTCCTGGTACCCACGCTGGGGAGCTAACAGCTACCTATAATTCCAGTTTCAGGTCTGACATCCTCTTCTAGCTTTCACAGGCACCGTACACACATGGTGCACATACAAAGATGCAGACAAAACACTCATTACATGCAAAAATAGAAGCAGATACAGATAATTAAAACATATTTATCTAAACACAGGGTACAATCTAAGATTATGTTGAAGAGCTAAGGAGCGTGTTGTGATGCCTGGAGGACTGAGGATGTTTAACAGAGGCAAATATTTTAGGTGAAGCTTAGCTAAATTCAAATGACTATCTGTGATGTTTGCAAGCTACATTCACTTAAAAGGCTTCCAAACACTGATTTGGTGACTAGCAGCAGGATTTTTCACCTGATGACAGTTGCCCCTGGGTGGACTCCGTGCCTGAAGAGAAGACTGTTGATCCTGAGGATCCAGCCTGTAGTATACTTTTCCTTTGAGACACCCATGCGTTCACTATACCCAAAGTATAGTGTTTTCATTGTCATGGACAGCAGACACTTGGGGAGTATGTGTGTGTGTGTGTGTGTGTGTGTGTGTGTGGTGTGTGGTGTGTGTGTGTGTGGTGTGTGTGTGTGTGTGGTGTGTGTGTGTGTGGTGTGTGTGTGTGTGTGTGTGTGTGGTGTGTGTGTGTGGTGTGTGTGGTGTGTGTATGTGGTGTGTGTGGTGTGTGTGTGTGTGGTGTGTGTGTGGGGGGTGTGTGTGTGTGGTGTGTGTGGTGTGTGTGTGTGTGTGGTGTGTGTGTGGTGTGTGTGTGTGGTGTGTGTGGTGTGTGTGTGTGTGTGTGGTGTGTGTGTGGTGTGTGTGGTGTGTGTGTGTGTGTGTGGTGTGTGTGTGTGGTGTGTGTGTGGTGTGTGTGGTGTGTGTGTGTGTGGTGTGTGTGTGTGTGTGTGTTTGTGTTCAGAAAACTAAGGTTCTCGTCATTGTCATGGACAGCAGACACTTGGGGAGTGTGTGTGGTGTGTGTGTGTGTGTGTGTGTGTGTGTGTGTGGTGTGTGTGTGTGTGTGTGTGTGTGTGTGTGTGTGGTGTGTGTGTGTTCAGAAAACTGAGGTTCTTGTGAATGGGTTCCAGAGGCAGGTAACTAACTATAATTTTTAATATTAGATTGTGGAAGTCGAGTGTTCTTTTAAAAAATTATGCCATGAATGTATCTGGAGTGCATGAGGAATTGCTTTCTCCCAGGGGAAGTCCCTTGGTGTGTCCAACAGGCTCTGTGCCAGTTGTCGGCTTAATGGTAATGATATGGTTTGCAGCTATTTGTTAATAAGAGGTTGTGAATAACACTGACCTCACCTAAAACTCCCTGGTTCCTGGCAATGGATGGTATCACGTGTCAGTGTTTCCACCTCGCTTAAAGCTCAGCTAAAAGGCAAAGGCTCAGGAGGGTGTGGGCTCTGTCTCACCCTGCTCACATTTCTTTTCTTTTTGGAAGTGTGTATTCTGGGAAGAGTTTTGAGGATCTTATTAAATCAATTGAGTTTTGAAACGCAGTCATTAATAGTATGATTATAGTAAAATAAGTTACATAATTTGTGAGTTAATAAAATAAAGCTTTATTCAATATCAACTATTTCCCAGACTCTATAATTTACAGATGGATTAATGTAAGAAAGGCACATATGTGTCTGTTTGTACTGCCAATGAGGAGCTATGGATCGAAGACTCACATTAAACAACAGATGAACATGAAACACCTTGCCTTGAGGGATCAGAGTCTAAGTGGCTATAAAGGAAACCTACCAGCCTTGCTAAAAGTCAGGATTCATGAAGTTTCATATACCCATCCCTCCTTTAAAACCAGATGCAGGGACTTAAAATTGAGCTTACATTTTCTTCCGGTTGAATCCTGTCTTTCTTCTTGGGCATTGGGGTGCAGAGGCTGTGTCTCTAGAATGTGTCTGAGAGTTAGGACTCCAAGCAGGGGACTTTCTATGCTTCCATGGTCTGGTGCCTGTGAAAGCGGAACGGCCTCAGAGTCTGGAGAGCGCAGGGGAGCACATTATGGGGAAAGCTGGGGAGCGTATGGCAGGATAATGTCCTTTAATGGCGTCTAACTTTCTGTATTATTGAGAATTGAATCTTGTAGAAGGACATGGGATATGTTAGAGGTGTATCCCGGTCCCCAAATAATTCCGTCACCACTGCGCCTGCACGTGTGTTTTGCCAACACCATGGCACACTCGCTAGTTTTCATTGGGATTTCCTTCAAAACAGTAGCTCTGAAGCTTTCAGAGGTTCCAGCTGGCATTATACATGGTATAACAATTTTGAAATTCAAATGCAGGTTATGATAGGTAGAGCTTAAAATGTATGAGCTTGTCTGCAATTAGTTACTCGGTTGCCACATTGGGGAATGAGCTGGATTTGTGTTCACCAAAAGAGCCCTGCTGACACAGAGCATCCCAGGTCCCCTTTGTTCCTTTCGTGTGCTTTCCTAAGGTGACCCATTCAGTGTGGGATAGAAATGGGAGGCTGGGGAGTGATCATTTCAAGTTTGCCCTGGGAGGGAGACAGAAGGGCTGGCCATCTCTAATTACAGCTCTTCTCTGATTACATCTCAAGACTGAGCTGTGCTGGGAGAATCGGGGAAAATTCAGAAGACAGCCGTAGCTATTGCTGCCAGCAGAAAGGAAGCAGTTGTGTAGATATCTAGCTACTATCTCTTAGGTACCCTGAAGGACCGTACCAAGAAACCCATGCGGTTGCCTTCTCCCTGTGGCTATCCTGTAGCCAGTGGAAAGCATGTTATGCTTCTTACTAAAGGACATATTTATACCCTTACAGGCATTAATGCAATTAAAGGATCCTCTAAAGTAAGCATAGACAGTGTGAAAGTATTTAATTTATTAAAGAGGGAAGGCTTCAATTAATCATCAGGAATGTATGAGCAGAACAAAGGAAGATGGTAAGGAACCAGTCTTGGGGAGAGAGGGACCAGCAGAGAGGAGCGTGGGGATGGCTCCTTGATAGGAGCATGCGGTGTTAATCAGTCAAGGCAGATGACCCAGGAGGCACTGGGAGTTTGAGTTGTGCCATTCCTGGCTTCTATGCATTGTAATGATTATTTGAATGCATTGGCTAATATAATTTTAAAAACCATTAGTCCTTTGACTGAGTAAAGAGGCAGTTTCACATCCCCTCCATATTATTTTCATCAAGGTGCTAGCCGTGTCCTTTGACTATGTAACTGGATACCTGTGCCCACTGAGACACTTACAACGTTCCTTCCCAGCCCACCCCCCTTAGCCTCAGTGTACCCAGTGATCACTAAGGACTTTCTGAGACATTGACATGAGGCAGGGGGAGGTCACAGGGGATATGGATTCCTTCAGAAGCTGAGTGGACTGGAAGCATGCGTTTGGAAGTATCCTGTGGGACGCACTATACTATACTAGACAACTGAGAATTAACCAGGAGGTTCGGACACAAAGACTTGAAGGGCAGAAGGCTTGCAGTCCTGTAACCCTGAGTAGTCATAGAGGGACATGAAGATGACAAAGCCAAGCCGGGAGCTGCCTGTGCTCCATTTTAAGGAGCAAAGCAAATGCCTGTGAGGCTCTGGTCATGATTCTTGGGGATAGCCGTATGTCAATAATTGTAAAAAAAAAAAAAGTCTAAGGAAAATGTTCTCAGCATCACAAAATGTCATTAGTGATCAACAGGAGAATCAAGACCAAGGGGAGTAGAGCTGGAAAGAATTTCTGTCTCGTGGGGCCCAGGTATCAGGTTGTAGAATCAAGGAATGTTACCAGGACTAAGATGCAGAAAACGTGAGGGATCTGGAAAGGCCTTATTCTTTTAGGTAACTCACTGGTTGCTAATGGAAGATCACCCCAATTCTCAAACGGGGACAAGGCAAGGCTCTGTTAAGGTAAGATACTCACTGAGCAGACACCTCAGGTAAGAGGATCTCTGGCCAGTAAAGAGGGCACATGTCAAATCTACTCTAGGGTGTCAGGTGACCTGCATTTGTGGTGTCCACTCCTCATGGCTGCTAAGGTGCGGACTCTCTGATTTCCATTGTGATGCTCTGCTGTGCTCCTGCCACCTTCTCCACATTGGCTTTGGGTAGACGGTAGAGTCAGACTGGTGGGGTAAAGAGGCATTGCGACTTGCTTTAACAAAATGTTTGGTTTATTCTACAAGGCCCAACTGTGTTGATCTGTTTATGTCACCTTGCCAGTTGAAGTGGCATATGGTGAGAGGTAATTTTGGCCCATTTTTTTTTGAGAAATATATTAAAATTCACAAGGGAAATGCTTAATAAGAAATAAAGAAAACTATGAAAAGGTTATCCTCTTATAATTATTTAAGGAGTATGTAGAGATACACTTTAAAAACTTTTAATATTTTTTATTTTTGAGATTACAGTATAATTACATCGTTTTCCCTCTCCCTTTTCTTTCTTCACACCCTCCCATGCATTTGCCTTATTCCCTTTAAAGGTCACAGCCTCTTTTAAAATAATTGCGTGTATGTATGTATGTATGTATGTATGTATGTATGTATGTATGTATGTATACCCTACCTACATAAACACAACTTTTTCAATTTTATTTTTAAAAATTATTTTTACACCCCAATTATAGTTTCCTGCCCCTCCTCTCCTCCTCCCAGTCACTGCTCCCCACTCCCCTCTTCCCCTTCTCACTCGCTCTTCCTCATCTGAAAAGGCAGGGATATCAACCACGCATCGCATACCAAGTTGCGGAAGGACTGGGCACCTCCCTAGTACTAAGGCTGGACACGGCAGCCCAGTCTGAGGGAAAGGAGCCTAAAAGCAGGCAAAGGAGTCAGATGGCTCCTGCGTCCACTGTGAGGAGTCCCACAAGAAGAGCAAGCGCGTGCAGGCTCCCTGGTTGTAGGTTCAGTCTCTGTGAGCTCCTGTCAGGCCAGTGTGGTGTCTTTGACACCTTTGGCTCCTATAATTCATCTTACCCTTCTTCCAAAGGATTCCCTGAACTCTGCTTAATATTTGGCTGTGGGTCCCGCATATGTTTTCACCAGTTGTCAGGCAAAGCTCCTCTGATGACAGTTGGGCTCAGCACCAATCTATGAGTACAGAAGAGTATCACAAGAAACCATTCGTCACCTCCTCTCATCATGTTTGGTCTATCCTAGGTGTGTGGGCTCTCCAGCCTCTAGGTCCTGGACATCCAGGCAGTGCCAAGGGTGGGCTCCCTCTTATGACATGAGTCTCAAGCTGGACCATTCGTTGGTTGGCCACTCCCACAATTTCTGAGCCAGCTTTACAGCAGAACATTTTGTAGGCAGGGTAAATTGTAGGTTGAAGGTTTTTGTGGCTGGGTTGGTGTCCCAATCCCTCCACCGGAAGTCTTTCCTGGTTATAGGAGATGGTAGGCTTGGGTTCTGCGTCCCCCATTGCTAAGAGTGTTAGCTTAGGTTCACTCTCATAGAACCCTGGGAGTTTTCATTGCACTGGGTTTATAGCTCTTTCCTGAGATGCCCCCTCTTTCCTGAGATGCTCCCTCTTTCCTGAGATGCCCCCTCTTTCCTGAGATGCCCCCTCCAAGTACTCACTCCCTCTAGCCTCCCTCATTTGATCCTTCCTGCCCCCTGAATGTTTATTCTGTTTCCTCTTCTCAGGGACAGTCACATGCCCCAGTTGGGTCTTCTTTGTTTCTTAGCTTCTTTGGGTCTGTGGATTGTGGCATGGTTACCTTCTACTTACAGATAATATCCACTTATAAGTGAGCACACGCCGTGTTTGTCTTTCAGGGTTACCTCACAGTAGTAGTCTGGGTCACCTCATAGTGGTCTGGGTCACCTCACTCAGGACATTTTTTTTTTTAGTTCTATTAATTTGGATGGCAACTCTTAATAGATTGCATAAGCTGCAGGAGAGGCAACATTCTTAAACAAGAGAAAAACTGCAGAGGAACATCCAATAGCTGGAGACACTTAAGCTTATTTAATTAGCTGTGTAAATTAACTCTTTGAACTTTCAAAGTTCCTGTTTGGATATCTTAATGACTCATAATGGTCTAGATTGCATACTTTCCCCCAAAACTACGTAAATCCACAAACTACCTCTTGTACACCCACCCACATATCCCGAACCATATCTGTCCCCCACCCCCCCCACCCCCCCGGCAATGCCAGCTGTTTGGCATCCACATCTGTAGCGCCAGCAAAGGCTGCCCCATACTTCTAGAAGCAAAGACCACCCAAGAGCGCAGTGAGCGCTACCAATGTTTAGAACTATGAAATATGAACAATTAGTTTCTCCAAGGTCATGGGTTCTGAATCACTATCCTGTCTTTTTAAATTTAATTTAATTTAATTTTATGTTATTTTATTTACTCTTTTCTCATACAATACATCCCAAGCATAGTCTCCCCTCCCGTCGTATCCTTATTGCCGCTCATTACTGCTCTTCCAAGATTCAGTGCAGCAGCATCCTTTTTGGAAGTGGTTAAACTACTCTTCTACAAACAGGGGGCCCCTTCCATTCTAAGCTTCCTCAGGCCTCGGGTAGAGGAGCGCCAACACACCCCGAACTAACTGCGACTTCTATGACTCAGGCAGGTGTTTCCATTACCTGGCAATGTATTTCCTCTTAGTATCATGAATGAAGAACATGCTTCATGGTTGGATGGGAGTACAGTTTCTCTTTATTCTTTTTCTATTAAAAAAAAAAGCCTGCTTCAAACACCGTACCTGCTCCGCGTTTCTGCCATAATCACAGTATGTTTGTGTGCTTTCGGGATTTGTTTGTTTTACTTGTTTTGATTTGTTCTGTTCTGTTCTGTTTTTCTCATTTGATTTAGAGTTTTGAGGTTTTAAAGTAAAGGTTTCACAATCTGATCAAGGCGGACTCTGTAACGATGGCTCACCACACGATGGTTTCCCACGGCTTGAAGCCCACACGCCTGTGAATGCTGCGATGTCGCTGTGGTTCCTCAGGGAGGGTTGCTGGGCCTACATCACCTGCACCACGGCTCCACCAATAAAGGTGCTCGCCTCCAGGTCCAACGGCTTGAATTTGATCCCCGAACCCACATGGCAGAAACAAGAACTGACTCCCACAATTGTTCTCCTACTCCCAACACCTTGGTGTAGGCTCAGTTTTCTTAACAAATGTATTTTATTATAAACTTATTAACCGAGAGTACCTCACTTATAACCCGACTCACCTAAACAAGAGGACAAGGAGATTAAAGAATACAATAATGAAACTGTAAGGATACCAGTTCCGAGGAACGATTCTCCTGGTGTAATCAGCAGGATTTCTTCTGCTGGAACCTGGTGTAACCAGAACCCGGAACCTCAGCTGGAGCCCGGAGCCCCGAAGCCTTCCCTCGAGCGGTTCTCTCTAGAAGCATCTCGAAGTGGAGCGATGAACAGCCAAAATCATCCCAAGCCTCCAACAGGCCCTGCCTCTTGTTTTTGGCTCACATTTGTATCTCCTCTTAGAATTTGTTCAAGGATGTTTTTCAGCTGGTTAACAACCAATCTCCCCCACACGGTGGTTCGACTTCTAAGGGGATAAACATCACCTTGGCATATGCTTCTCCCACCCAACTAACAAAATAAATGCAACAATATAAAATAATACATATAAAATGATTTTTACAATATATCTCATACAATTTATCTGATTTGGCAAGATTAGGAAAGGATGAGGGCAAATGAGCAGAAGACAGAAATCCAACGGTGGCTGCAGTTACCATTTCCCTGGGGATGTCAGGAACATTTTTGCTACAGTTTCCATTTCTTACACTTATTTCATAATTGATTGCATAATCCTGAGTTGTACAAGGGTAATATATGTAATATATAATATGTGTGTGTATTAGTAAAATTTGGACAAACTATCAATAATTAAAAAGAAATTAAAGTCTTGTTCTTCTCTGCTATTTCTCATGTACCAGAGAGTCATAAAATCTCTTTAGGAATATTGAAACGGAAGCCCTGGGGTTGAGCACAGAACTTTTGACCTGTAACAGTAATAAAACATAGCTCATTAGACATACTATCAAACATGGCAGGGAGATGTATGAAACTACTGGGGCGAGAGTGTGCATGTGCATGCATGCATGTGTGTGTGTGTCTCTGTGTGAAGTATGCCAAGTTTTCTGCCTCAGTCTTTGGAGAGTTAAATCTGGAGAAAGCTTGTGGCATTTCACTCTTCATCTGGAGCAGCTCTTCCTGTAGGCCAGTGGCTCTCAGCCTTCTTAATCCTGCAAGATGACCCCCAGCCATAAAATTATTTTTTGCTGCTGCTTTATAACATAATTCCGCTACTGTTAGGAATCATACTGTAAATATTAGATATGCAGATGGTCTTAGACAGCTCCTGTGAATGGGTTCTTAGACAACTCAAGGGGGTTGTGACCCACAGGCTGAGAATCACTGTTACAACTGATCTTCAAGGAGTTCATTCAATATAACCACCCCGGTCTGGAAAGCAATGGCAGTGCTCTTGCTCTGCTGCCTGTGCTACCACCATCAGCTGCCTCCCCGTAAACGTTATTAGTGAGTGTTAGCTACACAAAGTGAGAGGCTTTCTTATGAAGTATCCATTCAGGTATATACTGCATTTGAGCACATTCAGCATTCCTAGACCCCTTCCTCTTCCACAGTCAATAGACCCCTCTGACTTTCATGCTCTCTTCATACCCCAGAGTCTCATTCTGGGAGAAATCACATGACATGTCTCTTTATGAGGCTGGCTGACTTACTTTAATGCCTTTTTGGGTGTGGCATATTTGGAGAAAGATGCATGGTGTAACCAGAGTTTTATGTGATACTCTACTCCCATCTGGCCAGCTCATGTTCTAGTTTTGGATGATAGAAACCAGACATCTCCCTAGAGTGTTGCTTTAGGTGTGACGTCAGATGGTGGAGAGCCATATATGATCTACCGAGTAAAGGCCCTTGATCTACTACTGCGGTATGTGTAGTAGCTAATGTAAAACACTCATGACGATGTCATTTGTCACTCCCAGTCACAAGGGACTCAACAGGGACAGTTGCATTCGTCCCTAAACTCTTCCTTATTGTCAGCAGCATCGACAGTTTTGAGTAACTGAGATGCTGAGGCTGAGCTTGACTTGGTGCTCCTGGATTATTATTATTATTATTATTATTATTATTATTATTATTATTATTATTATTATTACTGTTTTTTTGTGGAACAGCTTGGTGGCTGCTTCAGAGAATTTAATTCTTTCCTTTCTGTTGTCATCCTTTTCTTTTTCCCTTCTCTGCTTTTTGAATTTCCTAATCGTTTTTTCAAGTTTCTAGTCAGTTTGAAGTTTCTAATCACCAGCAACGATGCTTTGGATGTTGCATACACAGCCAGCCCTACAGATTGTATGAAGAGGTGAAGGCACAGGGATGGGAACAGTCTATAAATACATTGATAGCATCTTCTGTGACTGATGGATGCCAGCATTTGTCTAAAGAGAGAACAGTGTTGCCATCGTCTCTGTGAAATTTGGCATATGAAGGAGAGGACGGTGGAGGGTGGACTGGGTGAAGAACTTGTAGAAAAGACAGAGCAAACAGTCTACAGAAAGAGCTTTGAAATACTGTCTTCCAACATCATTCAATCTTTAGAAATTAGTAAATAATTTGGAAAGCTAGCAAATAAAATCCATCATATGACTCTGACCTAGTGTCATGTCTCCATACCCAAGACTTCATACTTTAAATTCTCTGATCAGTCCTCCTACCTTACTGTCAATCATTTACATATGATGGCTGAGCCTAGCCTTCTTGCTCTGCACCCGAGGAAGCACTGATGGTGAGCACACAGATGAGGCCTGCTATGTAAATATTGAATGAGTTCTTGGATATTTGTTCACTTTTCCCTATTTCCTTTACAAGGTGATTAAGAGTATGTTTCTATTAAAAAATAAATAAAAAAGCTTTAGCATGCATGCAAGCAAAGATAAAGGCACCAAGGAGATGACACCACTCTGCCACCAGAACCTATCCAGAGACAGTAGGGCCATTCTCAGTGGGAAGGTGACTGCTTCCAAAAGGCAGAGGATGTAGGTCAAATCTGAGATTTTTCGAGAGGAAAGAAAGATGAAGGAGAAAGTTTTACACAGAGCAGGGTCCCAGAGGGCCCAATACTTTTAGCACTTACTCTGGGAGACAGACATTAGTATTCTATGTTTATAGAAAAAAATTCAATCCATAATAAATAGAAGACCCTGACCCCAGGGTCTGTTAAATGGGGGAGGGGAACTTCCGCCAGAATGAAGTTTCTTTTCCTTCTTTTCTTCTTTCTAACACACTTGTAAATGTCCGAGGAAAGAAAAAGGAAACCCAGAAGAAAATCAGAAATGGGCTCATAAACTGGCAGTGAACTAACGACAAACTAAAGGCGAAAGGACACAAAGGTGTGAGTTTAAGACAAAGAGAGGTTGCAACGCACAAGGTGGATGGTCCCCAGTCAAGAAAAGCTTTAAGAGCCACTTAGAGAATCCCCCAACATCTCCAACTGCCACAGATACTGGAACCAAGAAGAAAGAAAAGGCCTGTGAGTCACAGGTCTCAACCCAGTGATGACAGCCAAGGGTAGGATATTCCTATTTCGCAGAGTCCCCATATAGCCAGCATTTGGATTTGCATTTATGTTAGGAAATTCTTGGGCCTGCCCATTCCAGGCAGATCCACTTCCCACTGGGTGGAGGCAGGCAGTCCTATAAAGAGTCTCAGTGCCGGACTGCAGTATTCCAGGTCACTCGAGCACTGGTCTACCCCGGAGAACCTGGTGAGTCTGACTTCTTGAGTTCCTAAGAGGGCCTGCCTGATCAGTATTCTCATCTGAGTTTAATCTCAACACATAGGTTTGGTGGGTTCAAATTCATCAAGGGATGAATGTGACTTAGTGGATGAAACTTCAGGAGTGGAGGATAATCAGTTACTGTGCTAGCTTGCTTTTGCTTTTTTGTTGTTGTTGTTTGAACTATAATTTGGAATGGAAAAGCAATATAACCGAGGAAGCTTTGATTAGAGATGAGAACGAAAACAAGACGTGTCTTAAAAAAAAAAAAGCCCGATCTCGACGGAACCCCTTTCGAAGGCTGATGTCGGGAGCAGGCGAGAATCCGCCTATTCTTTCAATGGCTATCTGCGTTGCCCAGCCATTCTACATGAACTACTAGACGAATGCTGTTTATTAGAATGCCAAGGTTGTGAGGATATTCTCTTTACATAAATAATATTACCCAGTGCTGTGGAACAGAAATATATTCCCAGGAAAAATGACATGAGATGGAAGAAGGGCTGGGTAAGGCTGATGAAAAACAATTGCTAAAGTAGAAGAGGCATTCTGGGACCTCCTAAAATGAGAGTGGGAGATTTCCGTGCCCACTGAGGTACATGGGGAGAGAAGCAAACGTTCTGCAGTCCCATGAGCCTAGTTTCTTTCTCTATGAGGATCACCTCTTGTGAGAACTGTCATGTGATGTCTTTCAGGTCCTGAGACTTCAGCACCATGTCTTACCAACAGCAGCAGTGTAAGCAGCCATGCCAGCCTCCTCCTGTGTGCTTACCCCCGAAATGCCCAGAGCCTTGTCCTCCCCCAAAGTGCCCAGAGCCTTGTCCACCCCCAAGGTGTCCTGAGCCTTGTCCTCCTCCAAAATGTCCGGAACCATGTCCCCCTCAGCCATGCCCTCCTGTGCAATATCCTCCACCGTGCCAGCAGAAGTGCCCACCCAAGAGCAAGTGAGGGCCTTGGCAGTCACCAGGACCAGGGGAAGTGAAGGAAATCAGCCTCGCTTACTTCCGTAACAACACCTCCATCTTCCCGTCAAAGCCTGGCATGGATGCAGACAAATCTTCTTCACCCTTCACCCTCCATGTGACTTCTGAAAGACAAGGCACCTCCCCCCCACTCCCGCTGCCCCGAGGCTGTTCTGCTCCTCTCATGGGGATGCTGAGAATGGTCCTTCCTTAATGTGTTAGGATCCCAGATGCTCAGAGTGAAGCACAGCAGGTGTCTACCCTGTCCTCTCAGAGGAGCCTTCTCAGTCTACCTGTCACCTGGTCAGCGCAGTGGTCACTGTTGTTCCACTTCTGGGGAAAAAAAAAGTACCTTCTTTGGTGATGGCCTAATAAATACTTCTTATCCCTTGCAAAACTACTCGATTTATGTTGTGTTACTACTTTGGCTTATTTAAATCATTTGGTAGAGATGATTTAAAATTTAGTTCAATAATGGAGTCATATCAAAGACTAACTGGATATTATTTCAAATTTATGTTTTTGACCTTACTAAGATTTGATTGTTGTGAAGACCAAATACTTAGCTTCTTAAAATGCTATCTTTTTTTTTTGTACAAGGTGTACCACTTGCCTATTTATCTGCCACCTATTATTAGCTTGCCACCAATTTTGCAGTGAGTGTCAGGCCCCCATGCATGCTGCAGTGCTCCATGGTTGCTCGGGCACCAGCGACAATACCACTGTGTGGCTTTGTCGTAGCTGCTCAGCAAATGTTATTTTAAGGCTACATCATTCCTTTCCCACTGCCCTCCTTTAGTCCATTTCCCATGTGATACCGAAGAAAAGGGGCTTTGTGGAACTTATGAAGCCTCCTGAATAAAATGATAGCAGTCCTGAAAAACAGGTTTAGTAGAAGAAATGGAGAGAAAGGGGTTTTTGAGAGGTCAAATTGCTTCCTCCACATGCATCCTTGCTACTCTGACAATCTCACAAAATTCTGTATTGTCACCACTTTCCTCATTATTACCTTTTGGAAGCCAGGCTATACAGAGTAGAAGGTTTAAGGGCAGCTGAAGACATAGGGGAATTAGAAACTTACTGTGGATGCCCAAGGAAGTACCCATGGGTCAAAGTTCTGCAGTCAGTGAATGACGCATGTTTCATTACAAAGGAACCTCCAACTGAGCTTTAGGCGAGCTTTAGGAACAAAACTTATCTTTACAAAGACTTGAAGTTAAATAATTATGTATGTGGTTATAAGGGTAAAGAAAGATCCTTTTTCAGTACTAATGTCCCCAAATATAAATACAGGTTACTTAAGTTGGATTCCAATTTATACATCTCTTGTAGTTTGTTTGTTTGTTTGTTTGTTTGACCACCAAGGTAAGCTGAGAGCAGCTTGGTTCAGCATCATAAATCACTGTACTTTGCAAAAATATCATCAGATCCTGGTCTCCAGAATCTCTATACCTTGTGTTGTAAGTTGGAGCTGAAGTGAGGGGCATTTCTTGTGGGATGACACATGTGCCTCCAATATTTGTGTGCTGAGATTCTAATTCCCAGAAGCCTAGGAAGCATCTGTACTTAGAGACATGATCTTCAGAGGGCAGACGAATATAACCTGAGGTCCTGTGGGCCAGTCCTCCTCCTGGTGGATTGGTGTCCTCCTGAGAAGGGTGAGGCACACAAAACAGGTGCAGGTGGAAGATGGCCATCCCTGGGTCACGCTGCACAAGAAAACATCTCACATACATGTCCTTCAGAGCTGTGGGAAATAAATGCTGGCTCTTTAGGTCAGTCTACAGAGCATCCTCCTGGAGCTGATGCCAGTGAATTCAGCAGGGTCCTGGATAACAGCATGCTCTGGACACAGACCGGAAATGCTTTCTCTCAAGTCCTCATCTGTAATCTGTTCCACAGCACAAAGGTTGAATGGGTTCTGCCCATTGTTGCTTCACATGGGCTGAGGGGAGCCAAGGACTTGGGGAAGGCAGGTGGCACTGCACCCTGCTCTGCCACAATAATGTTCTTTGTGGGATTTTGGCGGAGACTTTTGTGCAGGGCACAAAACACAGGTCTCTTAGAATCCTTTTCTGGGTTGGCTGGCTTTTTCAGCACTTATGCTTTTTGACTTGAGGTCCAAAGGATTATTTCCTGTTACATTTAAGTTGGTGCTTTCTCCATTTAAAAAGCTATTAGTTTAGTGCACAGTTCAGGCTTTCTAAAGACTAGTCTAAGATCAGCCAGACAAGGCAATAGTGCAAGAAGACAGATGTAATATATGACCTCATAGCAGATGTAATATATGACCTCATAGCAGATGTAATATATGACCTCATAAACAGTCGGTTATTGCAGCTCCCACACTTATCATGCTGCATACTGTCCACGTTGTCCTCAGAAATTAGCTAGTTTTTCATACCAGCATTTGTAACTTGTACATGTCATTATGTGAGAACTGCGAGTGGGGAACTAGACAGGCCACTTCTAAGGGACTGTCACATATCATCAACTGAATGACCAAAAATAGTTTGAGGCATCTCTTCTAGGAAGCTCAAATTGGGAGGTTTTCTTTGTTCTGGAAGGAACAAAGAATTGTTCCTTCTGAAGAATGCTTCTGTTTAAATGGATATATATATATATATATAATATTATATATATAATGTATATATATAATGTGTATATATAATGTGTATATATATATGTTTTTCTACAATTTGTGGCTGAATAAAATAAATACCATAATATAATGAATTAGTCTTTAAAAAGCACTAATAATCAGGCCTGGTGGCACAGGCTTGAAATGCAGATACTCACACAGTGAGAAAGGAACGCAGTTCAAGGCCTGCATGGACTACAGTGAAACAAATTCCAACTTGTTCAAATTAGTTGTACCCTGTTGTAAAATTAAAATTATAAAATGGTGGGTATAAAGCTTGGTTAATCTGTATTTGCCTAGTCTGTATGAGGCCTTGGGTTTAACTCAAGTCCAACAAAACAAATTTTAGTAAGTAAGTAAGTAGATAAGTAAGTAAGTAAATGCTGATTTTAAGGAATTCAGGCTTGGTAGTGTAAACTCAGTCAAAAAACAAACAAACAAACAAACAAACAAAATAAACAAAAAAACCAAACCCATGGATGACAAAGTCATAAGCTAAAGAGGTTAACTTGGTACTGTTCTTTATTTAAATTGACATGTCTTTTAAATATTTGTGATTATGTTCATAGACAACAACTCTTAGTAATTCATGGGTATGAATGCAGATACCAGAGACAGATGATTTCTCAATATGTTGAGCATAAGTAATAGTTTAGTGTTCATCTATAAAGAGGACACTCGCCCTGCCTTAGGGGACACTGTTAAACAAAGGGTGGACAGGACATAAGAGCCAGAGGTAGGGGGAAGGAGTGTGAAACAGTGTTCTGTGGCTGTGGCATAGCCAAGGTAGCCAAGGTTTCAGAATAATGGTGTCTGTTCGTACTGTGGCCACAAAAGAGGCCACGGTTAAATTCAGTGGCCTCAAAATAAAATGGCAAAGGCATAAATGCTGGAAAGAGACATGTAGGGAGTAGGGAAATGGTAGTAGATGCAGGAAGGAGATAAGAGTACTTGGGAACATCCCAGGAATCAGAAGATGCTGTATACATGTGTAAAAATAGGCCAAAAATGTAACTGCTTCAAGTGTTTTATTGTTGTCCTTGTTCAGGCTCATGTTTAGGCACTCGTGTGAAACTTCACGTGTGTAGCTTCTGACTTTACTAGTAGAACAGTTTTGCAGGAAAAAAAATGCCTGATCCTCTGGCTCCTACGCTCTTTCGGCTTCTTTTTCTACAATTTACGTTAGCCTTAGATGAGGGGAGATCATTTTGTAGATGTATCCACTGGGACTGTGATCCACAATTTTGCACTTCGATCGGTTGTTTTTCCTGTAGTGCATTCTGTCTGTTCCAAAGAGAATTTTCCTTGAAGAAGGGCAAAACAGTGCACTTAGCTGTAGGCATAAGAACAAATATTTAAAATGTAGGTCGAGATTGTGCATGTTTAGTAAGGCAGTAGGGACGGTCTTCTTCAATAGCCATGACTTCACCTCTCCTGGGGACCTGGCGAGGTTCCCAGTACGCGGCGCTGTTGCCCTCTTGTGGACCAGGTCTTGTTGAACTCAAGACTTGCTGTTTACTGTGAAAGTATGCTTGTCCCCAATGCCCCTTACAACTACTGGGCCATGCTAGTTGTTGAAAGAGAGATAAACCTGTTTTTTATGATCCCAAGTGTGGGATCAGAACAGTCTTGTGAGAGAACAGGTGAGGTTAATCCACTAGAAAACCAACCACCTCATGCGGGAGCTTGATTGTTGCCAGCTGAAAAGATCCCGTGAACAGAACTGGAGGCGGGGCTTTTGGAGACTTGGGATAGTTTTGGCTGTTCATCGCTCCACTTGGAGATGCTCCTAGAGAGAACCACTGGAGAGAAGGCTTTGGTTCTCTGGCTCCTGCTGAGGTTCTGGGTCCTGGTTACTCCAGGTCCCAGCAGAAGAAATCCTGCAGATGGTGCCAGGAGAATCGTTCCTCGGAACTGATATCCTTATGGTTTTGTTATTGTGTTCTTCAATCCTCTTTTCCTATTGTTTTGGTTAGTTGGGTTATAAGTGGCGTATGCTTGGTTAATAAGTTGTAATAAAATATATTGTAATAAGTTGTAATGAAATATATTGGTTAAGAAAATTGAGGCTACATGTTGTTGTTATGGTTCATTAGAGTCATAGCCGATTAGGACTGTTGGCTGCTCTTCCCACACAGAGAATTTCAAGGAGCAGAGGAACACTGAGAGTAGCAGAAAGAATCTTGCCCAAAGAAGGGCACACCAGTGGGCTATCCAAAAGCAAAGTGGCCAGCTCTGAAAATATACATACAAGTAATATTATACTTACTGAGCAGGCTATACTTGGCATTATCAATGTGTATATACACATATATGCATGTAACAATAATTAATGAAAAAATAGACCAGGAATTTGAAAGAGAGCAAGAAAGCGTGGGTAGGAGGGATTGGACAGAATAAAGAAAATGAATAAATGATGCCATTGTATTGCAAAATCAAAAAATGAATGTAAATAACAAAGAAACGGAGGAATGGTACATTCTACATAGAAATCTTTCTAGGAAATGTCTGCTCTTGTCATTGAAAATATTGTGTATTCAAATATTCAGTACAAGATTTTGGAGCTTGTCCCAACTTCCTGTTCAGTCACCTGGAGGAAATATTATTTCTTGGCTTCCTGATTGCTAGTCCACTCATCACCTTTCTACAGTGTCTTCCTCACCAGGGTGGACCATTATCCATGCAGCCTCAAAGTTGCCTTTGGCCATTGTATTTTATCACAAAACAGAAAAACAAGCAAATAGAACACATATTCAGAAGTTGGCCTCATACTGTGTCAATTTAGCTAAACAATAACAACAACAACAACAAAATAATAATTTAGTTAAGTTCCCCTAGGTCTTATGACTTCTCCTACCATGGGATTTCAAGTGTGTTTACAGTACCAAGTGCGGTGTATATATGGTATAGAGTGGGTTTCAAATCTAATCATAAAGTGATTGATTAGTATCAAAACACTTGTGATACTATTGCCCAAGTGAATATGTCTTGCCAGTACTATGGTGGCACTAAAGTTTGTGGTGTCCATAGATAGGTAAAACCCTTGAGGCCTTTTCTCAGTCATCAGCCTAATAGCATCTTCTACCACTGTGAAAGCTAGCAGACAGGTGGGAGGTCACCAACACAGCTTGAGCCTTATTTCTTATATTGAGTAACCAAAGTGTGTGGTGTCTTCAGCTATTCAAACCTTTTCACCCATCTCTGGTATTGCCCATCTCGCCTTTCACATTTTTTTTTTTTTGCGTTCCACAATTTACCCTTTAGTGCAACTGCTTACTAGTAGTCTATTTGTAGGCTTCCAGCCTTTCCAGGAATTCTGTGATGAGCTCACACAAGTAGAGATTGGAGACCAAGGTGCATGTATAAGGGAAAACACACGGCACTGGCTTTTCTATGCCCAGGGTAGGTTCTCTCACTACCTTTTTTCTAGTTTCATTAATTTATTTTCTAATTTCATAGTTACATTTTTGCTTACAGCTGAATGAAATTCTATCGTGTAATTCATCAGATGATGGAAAAACAGGTTGATTTTATACTATAGCAATTATGAACAAAGCCATCAAATATCTTAATAGTAGAATATAAATTTCTTTGGGATATATGCCCTGCAGTGAAATGGATGAGTCAGAATATTTTATTTCTAGTTTTTTTTTTTTTGAGAAATCATCACACTGATTTCCATTGTGACTGGAGCATGTTTTACTCCTACCAACAGTGAATAAGTGTTTATTATTTTTATCCTCTTGTTCATTAATATTTGTTGTCATTTGGTTGCTTAATAGTATCCATTCTGACAAAAGTGAGACAGAATCTCAGATATAAATTTGCATTTCCCCCATGAGTAATGATGTTGAACATTGTCAGATGTGCTTGTCAGCCATTACTATTTCATCCTTTGGAAATTCTTGGCTCGCGCTTGTAGTTAATTATTTAACCACTTTACAGCCTGATCCCACCACCCTCCCTCCTCTCCTCCAAGTCTCACCATCATGCCCTTCTTCTCAGAGAAGGGGAGGCCAAAAAATTAAAATTAAAAATTTAAAAAGAAATCATTAGTAAAACAAAATGAAGCAATAAAAAAATTAGTGCTGTAGCTAATTTTTGATTGGGTTGTTTTGTTTATTGATTGTTTTTAATGATTTATTTTAAAGATTTTATTTTTTTCATTTTTAATTTATTCTAATTTATTCACATTACATCCCAGTTATTATCCCTTCTCTTGTATCTTCCCATTCCCACCCTCCCTCCCTCTTCCTCCCTCTTCCCTTTTCCTAGACAGGGTAGGCCCCCTCCCCCCACCATCTGACCACAGCCTATCAGGTCTCATCCCCTGCCTGCGTCCCCTTCCTCTATGTGCCCACAGGGCCTCCCTGCCAAGGGGGAGTGATCATATCTGGGCACCAGGGTTCACATCAGAGGCAATCCCCACTCCCTGCTGCCAACCACGGAGAATGAGCTGTTCATTGGCTATATCTGAGTAAGGGGTCTAGGATCTCTGCATGCATTACCCTTGGTTGGTGCAAAAGTTTGTGCAGGCCCCCTGTGTCCAGATCCACCAGCTTTGATGGTCTCGCTGTGGGGTTCCTGGCCCCTCTGGGTCCTTCCATGCCCACACTCTTCCATATAACTCTCAGCACTCAGCCCAATGTCTGACTGTGAGCCCCAGCATCTGTCCTAATCTCCCACAGGGTAGAGTCTCTCAGAGGGCATCTATGTTGGTCTAATATCCACTCATAAGTGAATATATGCCATGCCCATCTTTCTGGGTCTGAGTTACCTTATTCAGGATGATAATTTCTAGTTCCGCCCATTTGCCTGCAAGTTTGAAGATTTCCTTGTTTGTAATAGCAGAGTAGCATTTCATTGTGTAAATGTACCACAGTTTCTTTATCTATTCCTCAGTTGAGGGACATCTAAGTTATTTCCAGATTCTGCCTACTATGAATAAAACTGCTATGAACATAGTTGAACAAACATCCTTGTTGTATGGTGGAGTGCCTTTCGAGTATGTGCCAGGAATGCTACACTATTCCTAATTTTCTGAGAAATCACATATTGATATCCAAATGGGTAAGAGCCTTGAACTCATTGGCACAGGAGACAAGGTCCTGAACAGAACACCAATAGCTCAGGCTCTAAGATCGACAATAAATGGAACCTCATGAAACTGAAAAGCTTCTGTAAGGCAAAGGACACTGTCAACACTACAAAGTTAGATCTTACAGACTGGGGAAAAGATTTTCACCAACTCTACATCTAACAAAGGGCTAATGTCCAAAATATATAAAGAACTCAAGAAATTAAACACCACCAAACCAAATAATCCAATTAAAAATGGGGTACAGAGTTAAACAAAGAATTCTCAACAGAGGAATATCAAGTGGATGAGAAACACTTAAAGAAATGCTCAATGTCCTTAGTCATCAGAGAAACGCAAATCAAAACAACTCTGAGATTCCATCTTACACGTATCAGAATGGGTAAAATAAAAGTCTCACGTGGCAGCACACACTGGCAAGGCTGTGGAGAAAGAAGAACACTCCTTAATTGCCAGCGGGAGTGCAAACTTGTACCAACACCTTTTTTTTTTTTTGAGACAGGGTCTTTTGTGTAGCCCTGACTGTCTTGAAACTTGCTGTGTAGACCAGGCTAGCATTGAACTCAGAGATCCTCCTGCCTCTGCCTCCCAAGTGCTGGGATTAAAGGCAAATACCACCACCACCAATGAGCTTTAATTTTAATTTTTAAATTATGTTTTTAATGGAGACAAAATTACAGAACTTTACCCCATCTTTATTCCTTCTAGTTCTGGCTGTGTTCCCTTGAACACATCCCATGTGCCCCTCATTCTATGACAGTCTCTTTTTCTTATTGTTAATTTGTGTGGGCATATATACAAAATATGCATAAGTGCCTGTGCTTGGCATATATACAGTTTTATGACTGACCACGTCACATCGAGCAACCATCAAGAGACCCTCCTCATTCATGGGAGAGGCCCATCATCCTTTTGCTAGCAAATATTAGTTTCTATACTTCTCTGTTAGAATAGCAATTATCAGTTTCTATACTTCTCTGTTAGAAGTGTAACCCAATGTGACTTTCCAACTTGCCTCCTTAATCCGCCTTTGATACTGCTTTTGTTCAGGGCTTGTTTACGCAACCATTTCTAGGAGAGACTGTTCACTTCCTGATATTCTGGCTCTTTTCAAAGATGTTTCCTGAGTTATAGACATAGGAGTTGGGTGTGTATTTATCCATTGGGCTAGGGTCCCCACAATCTGTTTTCCTTAAAAAAAATTACCCCCAGAACTCCAGAAGCTGGTCTTACAGTTAACTTATTTGTATGGCCTAAGAGGCCATGGTTCCTATGAGGTACAGGTGTGTGAGCCTGCTGAATTGCCATGAAAGGCAGACTGCAGGGAGAAAGTGTTCAGTGCAAATCCAGCTGGAATCCTAAGAGTCCTGTGTCCTTAATGTATGGTAAACTAAATTTAGCAAATCATATTTTTTTCCTCCTTTATTAATTTATTCTCGTTACATCTCAATGGTTATCCCATCCCTTGTATCCTCCCATTCTTCCCTCCCTCCCATTTTCCCCTTATTCCCCTCTCCTATGACTGTTCCTGAGGGGGATTACCTCCCCCTCTATATGATCATAGGGTATCAAGTCTCTTCTTGGTAACCTGCTGTCCTTCCTCTGAGTGCCACCAGGTCTCCCCGTCCAGGGGACATGGTCAAAGGTGAGGCACCAGAGTATGTGAGAAAGTAATATCCCACTCTCCACTCTAAGTGCAAATTAATGCGATTCCTTGAAGCTTTATCAAACCACCTTAATGTTATTTGTCCCTTGTTTCTCCTTCTGTTTCTGTATTGACCTTCCTACCTCTTCTCCCATTGGAGTCACTTCCTCTTTGTTCCGTTAATTATATGCACCTCTCTGTCTGTGTATGGGTTTTGGCATGTGAATACAATGCTTGGTACTCCAGAAGAGGGTGCCAGATTCCCTGGATATGGAGGTACAGGCCATTGTGGTCTGGAAGATGTGCATGTTGGGAAGTGAACTTGATCCTTTAAAAGAAGTTACACACTCTTAACCATTGAACCATCTGTCAAAACACTTCTCTCTCTCCTCTATCTGTCAATTTTTCTCTGTCTCTTTCTCTTTAGAGTTCTCTGTGTATATTAATCTCTCATTGTAGGCATTTATACCTATAAACTTGTTATAACTGCCCCTTTGCTATATGTCCTTTGTTTTGGTAGATTCAATTTCAGGAACTTAGAATTTTACATATTACTTTGACTTTCTAGTCATTTAAAAGAAAATTGTTCAATATCCATAGGTTTGTACAATTTTAAGATATTTCTCTTCCTGTTGGTTTCTTTTCTTCTTATTTGCTAAAACACAGAAAAAAACCTTCTTTATTTTTGTTAAGATTTACTTTGAATTCTATACCACTGTATCTAGAATTAAACTTATTTTGCATCTATATACAAAATTCTTTTTTTTCTCCTTTATTAATTTATTCTTGTTACATCTCAATGGTTATCCCATCCCTTGTATCCTCCCATTCTTCCCTCCCTCCCATTTCCCCCTTATTCCCCTCCCCTATGACTGTGCCTGAGGGGGATTTCCTCCCCCTGTATATGTTCATAGGGTATCAAGTCTCTTCTTGGTAACCTGCTGTTGTTGGCTCTGTTTATTAACAATTAAACTTTATTGTACAACCCAACTAGCATACACAAGAAGGAAAAAAAAAGGTTAAGGGTCAGAAGAGTGAACCTTTCGGTATCCGTTCCATAGGACGGGTCCTTAGGTGTCTCTGTCCCTCGAGCTGGTCCGGTCCGTTTTTTTTCTCTCTGCACTCTCTTTGCCTTAACCTGTTGTTTTGTCTTCTCACCACCTCCCCTCTGTCTCAGTTTCCTGGTAAGTGAAGGCTTTCGTGGGACATGCCCCTTGGGCTAATATGCAGATATAAGTGAGTATATACCATTTGAGTCTTTCTGCTTCTGGGTTAACTCACTCATTATGATCATATCTAGCTCAATCCATTTATCCACAAATTTCGGGAATTCCTTGCCAGTGAATTAAAAATAGCCTTGTGAGTGACAATGGAGGCATTAAGATGAGGAGTAGATGCACTAATCTTCTTTCTGTTCTATCTTCCCTATATATTTCTATATTCCCCTTCTTTCTTTTCAACCTCTATCTCCAAACCTAAGAATGGGGAGATAAAGGAAAAGGGGGATGTTGTTGAGTCTAACCCTGTTTTCTCTGTAAATGAGCCCAATAATAACTTCGAACCAACTCCCATTGAAAATAACCCTCTATAGACCAAGAAAGCAACCAAAAACCTACCTGACTCCCCTTTAAGTAAATGGGACATCGTTATGTTAAGGTTTATTCTGGCTGCTTGGGACAAATAAAACCTTTGTACGGACCCAAATAAAATTGGAGAAATGGTTAGACAAGCTAGGAATAGTATCTGGGGTCCACTTTCTAAATGTTGAGAAATTCCAGGCTTTATTATTATCCTATTTAGGACAGTCTGAAATGCTGGACCAATCGGAATTGGAAGTTTTCTTTGAAAGTGGCCTGGAAGCTCTCTTGTTCGGATGAGGAACAGCAACGGAAACACTTGATGGTAGAACGTGAAGGATACAGGATGTCAGTGTCCAGCATGCTGAGAGGAATGGTTCCTGTTAGGTTTGACCCAATGTCAGGGTCCAATTATTTTGTGAAGCTTAGTTGTTTAGGGGCTAAGATGTTTTCAGGTCTAGATAGATGTTTTTAAGTTTATAATGACAAGATGTGATGGAGATTCATTTACATCCAGAATTTCAGATGCACCAAGACAGGAAGGATGCGTTCTTCAAGGCTGTCAAATACAAATAGCCAAAACACTAAGAATGTAACATTTATATAACTCCTGACTGTGTCATGGTTCTTCTTGGTGTAGGTAGTTTACCATATATATGTGTGTGATAATATAAGTGTATATGTAAAAGTAAAAAGATGTTTAATTAATAAAAACAAAGATTTACTTTGTATCTTAAGCTGTGATGCATCTTAGAGAAATTATATGGTCTCCTGATAAGCCATGCGTTTTACAGTTGTTGTATAGTTATCATGTAGATTGTTGTTATATAAATTAGTCTTATTTCATAGTTTAAATCTGAAGTCATTGTTGCTTCTTTCAGGTTCTATTCTGGAAGATTATGGCTGCGAGCGGGATATAGAAGAGACTTACTCTTGGTTCTCTGAAGAATCTCTCTCTTCATACCTGTTTGCTTATTTAATACAATTATGTGAACCAACACTCAGTATCTATACTTAAAGTTATACCTTCTCAGTGGATTTTCCCTCTATTAAAGCAGTGCCACTCCATAGCTCTTTTATGTTTGGCTTTAAAGTTTCTGTTCCAGATGTTGATCACCAACTCAAAGATGCCTACGGATTCCATTTGTTTAGAGTATCGTCTTTCACTCTGTCACCTCTATCTGTGTATATCATTGTTTGAAGGGTCTTTTTAAAAATGTCACAATAGACAGCTAGAGCCTGTTCATTGGATATTTCCTTTCCATTTTTAATTTAATGTCATCATAGTGTGTATAACGAGGGGAACCAGGACTCCTGCTGACACTGCTGAAAGGTCAAACTGAAGTCAGTATGTCCCACACTTAGAACATGGCTGAAAGGTCAAACCGAGGTGAGTATATCCCACACCTAGAACATGGCTGAAAGGTCAAACTGAGGTCAGTATATCCCACCCCCAAAACATTAACCATCTTTTATGGTGAAAACACAATTCCTTTGTGGAATGGTTTTACAATATAAAATATCTCATTAAACTTATGTTTGCATCACTTGTAGCTTAGTGCCTTTTCAGAAAACTTTCCATATCTTTCTCTCACCCACGCAGTTCCCACTGAAACCAGCATTATCCTTTAAGCCTCTGTGAGATCAAGATCTTAGAGCTGAAATCTGAGTGAAATCACACAGTATTTCTTTTCCTCTTCCTGACTAACTTCTGTTAATATGCCATTATTCTGCCTACAGTTATTACAGATTAGTTCTTTTTTTACATGACCTTACAGTATTAAGTGATATGCATATTCACTATATATATTTTTTAAAAACTAGTTCATCTGTAGATAGACTTTTACACGGAGAGAATTTAGGATAGAGACTAGAAAACAGAAGAAATGCTTAGAAAATTATTGTGTTTATTTCTTATCCTTTTAGAAATATACCAGAAAATAAAATTATCATGCTGAAATACGTTGAATTACTGTTTGAATATTTTGATGGTATTGAATAAAAATTCAGACATTTTCAACAATGTCTTTAAAGCCATATAATTATCTGATATTGTTTCAAAAACTTGTATCACCAAAAATGGCCTTTTTTAGTAGTACATAATCAGTCAATCAAAAATTACAAAACCACTAAAGTTCTAACTCATCCTGTCAGTTTTCTTATGACAATGATTCAAGCAAAGTCTTAGAAAATCAGGAAGTGCTATATGTAGTTAGGTAGGAGGTTAAAATGTAAGACTGATGGTCTTTCTGTGCATGTGCCTCTGTCTGTCTGTCTGTCTGTCTGTGTCTGTCTCTACCCCAGGCCTTCCTCCCGCCTCTGTCTCTGTCTCTGTCTCTGTTTCTCTCTGTATTTGTGTGTGTGTTTGTGTGTGTGTGTGTGTGTGTGTGTGTGTGTGTGTGTCTGTCTGTCTGTCTGTCTATCTGTCTGTGTACCTGTTATATGTGAGGGATTCAATGTTCTGTGTCTTTTGGAAGTTCAAGCACAAAGAAACCCAAGTGGCTGTGGACCACAGGTGGTCTCAACAGGTCTTCACAGAAGTGAACTGTGAGACGCTGTGAGTCTTCATGCTAACCACCTAAGGAAGAATATAATGTGCTTAGAGCAGGTGCAATTTTAGTTCCTCTATTGTCATCATAACAGTTTTGTGATCTCCACATGTGAGATGGAATATGTACCCTGAATACGGCTTTTGAGATGAAGTCCTGAGGAAAAGGCAGAAGGCTGTTAGCCTCCCCTCTGAAGGGCCTATGCCGTGTCCCGTGATCCACAGGAAACAATTAATCCCAGGTGGGAGATGTGATCTGACTCTGTGCACAGGTTTATCAAAGACGAAGCTGAAGCCACAGCTAACATCCCTTCAATACTTCCCTTTTTTCAGCCTGTAGGCAAGTTATAACTAGAAAACGGGAAGGTAAAAATGGGTCCAAGCACCTCACACAACAGAGAACAGA
This sequence comes from Acomys minous, assembly GCF_964271855.1. Taxonomy (NCBI): domain Eukaryota; kingdom Metazoa; phylum Chordata; class Mammalia; order Rodentia; family Muridae; genus Acomys; species Acomys minous. The sequence goes on from NC_140499.1 coordinate 63,294,599, forward strand.
AATATTGCCTCCAACACAAAAGAGAGCTTAGGCAACCTGTGAGACCTTACTGAAGTGGAAAAGGAGGGAGGGCCCACTGAGTCACAGTACTCAACAGTGGTGATGTCCAGGAACAGGATATGTCCCATTTTGTAGAGTCCCGGTCGAGCCAGTCATGCATGGAGTTGCATTTTGGTTGGGGAATTTTTGGCCCTGCCCACTATTGGGAAGTTGTACTTCCCACTAGGCCGGGCAGCCAGTCCTATAAAGAGGCCCTTGGCTGCATGACTGCTGGTACTCAAGGCCTGGACTACTTTGGAGAACCTGGTGAGTGTTGTTTCCTGAGTTAGTCTGTCTTTATGGTCTTTCTACATGCTGTAGTCAATTCTGAGGGAGTAAGTGTGTTGAGGCCAGTTTCCATCATGGGATGACTGGTATCTACTTAGCAGTCAGAAATTTAGCAAAGACACAATAGTCCACTGTGATAAGTGGCTTTTCCTTTTATTTGGTAGGTAGCAGAACAGGGTATATTTCTCTCTCATATGTCTCTTTTGGCATCATTTGGCAAGCCATATGACTTAGCAGGTATTAGAACCTTATATTTTCCTGAGCTGTCCTTTACTGTCCAACCCCAGAAAACCTGATGGGATGTCACCAGGAATTGATTCTGAGATTGTTCAGGACTTGAGATTGCCTGTCTTAAATGTGTTTCTATGTAAAAAAAAACTGCCTCATTTGTTTCATTAGAATAAAACATTTTTCTCCTAGAAAAAGGTATAAAACAAAACAGGATTTCCCAAGACTACTGCAACAGGTTTGCTGACAGGAAAGGGAAAATCTAGGAAGTCCTGAAACAGTACTTGGGAATTAACACATATGCCTGGAGAGAAACATGAATCTGATTGTTCAATTCTCTATTTATCCTTTTTGTACTGATCACCCCTGAACACTCCCATGCAATGTCTTTCAGATCCTGAGACTTCAGCACGATGTCTTACCAACAGCAGCAGTGCAAGCAGCCCTGCCAGCCTCCTCCTGTGTGCCCACCCACAAAGTGCCCTGAGCCTTGTCCTCCTCCAAAGTGTCCTGAGCCTTTTCCTCCCCCAAAGTGTCCTGAGCCATGTCCCCCTCAGCCATGCCAGCAGAAATGCCCTCCTGTGCAACCTCCTCCACCGTGCCAGCAGCAGTGCCCACCCAAGAGCAAGTGAGCATTTCAGCAGTCATCAAGACCAAGGGAACCCACATCCACTACTTCCATAGCAACACCCTTCAAAGCCTGTCGTGGATACTGAAGAACCTTCTTCCCTCTTCATGCTCCTTGTTCCTGTGATGGGGTCTGATAAGGAAAACATTCCTTTGAGGCTGTTCTGCTTCATTCCTTTGAGGCTTCTTCTTCGATGGTTCAGCGTCCTAAACGCGCAGAGGGAAGAGCGGCACCTGTCAATCCTGTGCATCAGGAGGATGTCTTCCAAAACTTTCAGGCTCCATGGTTGGGTTGTGGTCACTGTGTTTCATTTCTTGAATAAAGTACAAACTGGTTGATGATAGTTATGTGTTCTTTTTCCCCCCCCTAAAACTCACTGTATTACTTTCTTGATATGTTCATGCTCCTTCGTGAGCATTTGTATTCCTTGAGTCCCAGGTCATTCTGTTGAAATCAAGTTTTGACTGAATTTTGGATCATAAAAAATATTACTTGGTTATTTTCAGGGACTTTTAAAATGGCACACAGGATATTATAGTAAAATGTGACATTAAATGAAGAAATAGAAATATATTAAAACTTCATGTTCTGGCTAGTCATTTGATTCTTTAAAACTCCTTGGAAAATCATGATAAAAACATTCAGACTGAATCCAGTCCCATTTGATCTAAATTATCATAAAACCAAGAGAATCAAATGCTTAATTCGATGATAGATGACAGCTAGTAGGTACCCTTGTGTGTGTGCGCATGTGTGGGCACACGGGTGTTGCATGCCTCAGGTCTTCAAGGTTCATACTTGGAGAAAATGTGCCGTGTGTCCTTGTTCATCTGTGGCAGCTCTTCCTGAAGCTCAGGTGTAAGGAACTTAACTTCAGTGTCTCCACCTGAAAAGAGACTCAGGCTGCTGTGACTCCAGTGCCAGTGCTGTGAGGATTTGTACCTTGCATTTGTTGTTGTTTTCAAGACAGGGCTTCTCTTGGCTTGCCTTGGCTGTCCTGGACTCACTTTGTAGACCAAGGTGGCCTTGAACTCACAGGGATCCACATGCCTTTGCCTCCCTGAGGGCTGAGATTACAGACATGCTTTGTATTTTTAAAATCAATGTTATTAGCATATATTTCATTATGATATTTCACTATATGCATATAAGGTGTGTTCATCCTAATCCACTTCATTCAACATATGAGAGCAAACACATGATACTTGTCTTTAGAGTTGTAGATTTGCTTATGTGCTTTAACATGGTGTTTCCTTTAAAATCCCATCTTTATTCGTTCCTTGGGAATCTCATCCAGTGTATTTCTATGGCATTCACTCCGGTGTCCTTATTCACCCTCTATGCCTTTCCTTCCCTTCCCACCCAACGTTGAGTTACTTCCTATCTGCTTCTCCCTGGGTCCATCAACTCCAGGTTGTGTGGTCCATCTACAGTAGACAGTATGTGCTCCACACGCCAAGGATCACATCAGTGAAGAAGACTGACACCACTTCTCCTAGAAGCCATCGGCTGTCAGTAGCTCCTCAGTGGTGGGATCTCTCATGTTTCCCTTCTCTCTCATGATAAGTTTTTTTCTGGCTTGGGATTTCCACATGACTTATGCATGCTGTCTCAATAGTTATGAGTTCAAGTGTTTAATGACCTGGTTGAGTGAAGAAATTAATTTCTACCTCTGGCTCCTTCAAACTTTCTATCACTTTTTCCATGAGGATGATGCTAAGCACACACAAGCTTCTTAGCCTCTGCACCATGGATCAGTTGAGGGCCTCTATGCTAATAATCTACAGCAAGATGAAGCTTCCCCGATGAGGGATCAGATATACGGATATTATTATAGCAATACACCATTAGGGAATATTGTATCGACTTGTTTATTATGAGAGTAATAGTGTTGATTGGATTGTTGAACAATTGCCCCATCTAGTTATAGATTATCTCTCCTTTACCAGTGCCAGGTATGTACTTTGACTCATGGATAAAAACGTTCAATCCAAATAGTAAATGGTTAGTTGCTCCGATTCATTAGTGCTACACTATACCAGTGGGCCGACCTCATCAAGCCGGTCATTGCTGTGGCCTTCAGGGTTCAGAACCGGGTGGGAATGGGGATTTTTTTTTCTTTTCTTCAGCCGTGTAAACAGCACCTTCCAGGATCACGAAGGCTGGTCAGAAGGGATGAGGTGTCCAGAGGAGTACATGCCTGATCTCTCCATGTTCTCTGACTTATGTGATGGCTACAGCAGTAGGGTCGTACCCTGAAGTTCTAGAAGGTGGACAAGATTATAGGCCATAGTCTGTAAGTAGTAGGGTCAATCAATGGGACCCCGCTGGCTGACTAAAAAGAGGTAAGCTCAGACTGGTAACGAGGTTTGCATTTCCTAGTATGCAGCGTCTACTTGTGGTAGTATGCCTCCTGCCTCAATTCGAGTTGTCAGGTAACTCTACCAAAACGTTTTATATATGTACATGTTTTAGTAAGCATTTTGAAAAATAGATTTCCATGTCTTTTTTAAAAAATGGACTTTAATGTTAATCATCACTCTCCATGTGCCCTAATGCACCCTGCCCTCCTATCTCCTATTAATTAATGTAATTAATTAATCTCCTAAGAACTAATGTAATTCTTCCTTTTCCATGATTTCCCTTCAACCCTTTACACCCTTCTGGGCAGGCTATATTCAGAAGATCCACCTCAGTTGTAACTGACTCTGTCTTATACGGCATCCCAGCTCAGTAGGTCCTTTTGCAATTTGTCATGGCAGAAGCCAGCTATGTTCCTGGACGATCCTTTAGGTGTTGTGTGCAAGTATGGAGAATAAGAAGCCGCCCACTGACCTGGCCTGGTGGCACGTGTCCTAACTAGCCTTTATGAGCCATCCACTGTTGGTGCCTTTGTCAGCATCTGGTCTCAGGTGCTGCACTTGGATGACTCTTTCCCTTTAGGGAAGTGGACAGTGGCAATCTCGACTGAATCCTTCCTTACTGTCAAAAGCTTTGTAGTCAGAGGAGCTGCCATGCTTCCCTGATGTTGATACAATGGCCACGTGAACCAGCTTCTCAGAGACGAGCTAGGAGTAGTTAAAGGCTTTGCTTCGTCTTCCTCATTCTGTCCTTTCTCCTCCAAACATAAAGCAACGTTCCAGGACCAAATAGATTTCCCCCTCTTTTCTGAACTCTTTTGTTATTCCTCTTAGCAGGTTGTAGCTCCCTGAATTCTTTGTTTGCCTTATTTCTTTATTTAATTTCTTTTTTACGTATACATTTATATTATTACGTTTACATAAAACAAACTACACACAGCAAGAGGAACCACAGGTTCTCAGGTTAACAAAACGAAACGGTGACAGGGAAAGGAAGTTCAGGGAGTTCTGCAGTAGAGAAGGGATTGATGGGTAGTTTTGATTTTCCATAAACTAGAGATTCCTTCTCTGTGGGGTAGGGAGAGAAATTTCGTGTAATTTTATTCAGACCCTGACAGGAAAATTACAAGCACTCTTGCCATCCTCCTGTGTATACATGTTCCAAGTGCCTAGAGTCTTGTCATCACAGAAAGTGTAAACAACAACAACAACAACAAAAACAAAAACAAGACAAGACAAAAACAGTAATATTTTCGAGGCAGGAACTAGTGAGGACTTGCTTACCTTTTTTAGGCAGAGTTTGGCCGTCGACTCTACCTGCATCCAAGCTTGCCTATGTTTAGGCAGAATTCTGTCAGTGGTGGAAATGATTGTTCAGGCAGCAAACTATCTCTGTCATTTTTTTTTTTTCAAATTGGAAGCTGCTAAGCTGCACTTCCTGCTTACTCAGGTATTAATTTTATTCCTTCTCAAGTCTCTGATGGGGTTGAAGACCAAATAGTTGAGTTTCACAATTAAGCTTAGTTGTTTAGGGGATTAGGATGTTTTTAGGCCTAGATAGACATTTTAAGTTGATAAAGATGAGCTATGCTAGATCCTGATTTACATTCAGAATTTTAGACTCACCAAGATAGGAAAATGTTTTCTTCAAGGTTGCCAAGTACAAATAGCCAAAACACTATGAATGTAACATTAATATAATTCTTGATGATTTAGTGGTTCTTCTTGCTCTATGTAATTTATTTTATATATGTATAATAATATAAATGTATATGTAAAACATAAATAATATCAACAAAAACATTTAAAAAGTCAATAAAGAATTACAAAAACCTCTCTCTGTCAACACATTTTCTCTCTCTGTCCCCACAGTCTTTCTCTGTTTCTTTCTCTCTCTGCTCCTCTCTGCCCCAACACATCCGCACCCCAGTCTCTGCCCCGACAACCTCTGCCCCTCAGTTTCTGCCTTCATGGCCAGCTCATCTGCTTTTACCCCTCCTCCCAGCCCTAACTTCTCTTTCCGTTCCCGCAAATAAATCTCCTTGTATGAGACCTGCCGCGTGGCATAATTCCTCAGGGGGGTACACCTCAGTAGGGGCCCGCCATGGTAGGCTCTCCTGATGCTTCTCGTGGGCCTAAGGCACACACTACCACCCTATTTCCAGCCTGCTGCCACCTGCAACAAATCTGCTTTCCGGCTCACCCAATTGCTCACCAATTGCTCACCATTCCATCCACCACTGACACTTAGGTAAGTTTCAACTGTCTCCACCTCACCATCCTCTGAGTTGCAACCCTACAGTTTCTTTTAGGCTTGGCTACCGCACCCCTGTTCCCCTTCCTGCTCAACTTTCACCTCCATTACAGGTCTGCCTGAAAATCCACAGCCCCTCTGGGCGGCTGTGGGTTTTGCAACTCTGTTTCTCAACTTCCGGGAGATGGGATCCTGTTACTAGAGCTTGGTTTTCTTCTTTGCCTTCTGGCAATTCCCCCATGCCCTGGACCCAGTCTCCTCCAGCTTAGCCAGGCTGAGCTGATTGACACCCCCATGCCCCGCCCCCACCCCACCTGCTTGGGTTTTGATGACTCTCTTAATGGCCTGGCCTTCCATTCAGACCTCCGTGAGCCCTGGGGATGGCCAGGAGGACTGCAGGCTACAATGACAATTTACTTCTCTTCATCCACAGGTGTCTTCACATTTTCTCACTCACCTTTGGGAAACTTTCAGCCTCCACACCCAAAACCCAATGTGAGGGGCTTTGAATTTATTTGCCTTTTTAATTAACTTTCTAATGTTATTCAAGAGCACTAAAAGTGACTGAGGAAATGGAAAGTAATTCCTGATTCCTTATTTCTCTTTTTTCCAGGCCCTGTTTCTTTGTTGCTGGTCGTCCAAGTTGCTTAAACCTCTTGTCTGTAAGTTACAACATGTCAGAGCTGGTGAGGCCAGGGACTGCAATGCCCATGCATACGCTTGTCCTACTGCAAGCAACTGTTCTCAAGACCACTCCTGAGACATGTGTCTGTGAATTTGAATTCCAAATTCTATCTAGAGTCCAATCCATCCATGCGGCTCTCACTCTTGGACTGCCCACGTGGACCCACTTCCCCACTCCTGCCCCGCAGCTGGTCTGCAGGAAACCAAGTGTTCTCTCCACTTCTTTCATGGACTAGAAACCAGCACACTGGACTTCCAAATTGTCACAGCCACAGACAAATGGTTCCCAAATATCTAAACTTGCTCTGTGCTTTGCTCACAGAGTCTCTTATCTCTAAGGCTCTACTTCCCAAATCTTAAAAAAAAAAAAAATCTTTTATCTCTGATTTCTTTGCACTCATCTCTCAAAAATAATGTCTTCAGATTATGTTGTAAACTCTTATCTAAGGATTTATGTAATTTGCTCATTGAGTATGGTTTAAAATCTGCATTAATCTACTGCAATATTTGACTTCAGGCTTACAACAAAAGTTAATTTAGAATGTATGTCTAATTACTTATTTTTTTTGCGAGTTATTGGATGCATGTTTCCTCCTTCTGCTGCCAGCTGCTCCCGGTTCATCTCTGGGCTTTCTGGCCAAAAGAATTTGGTATAATAGGAGTTCAAATGTTATTAAAGTATGGGTAATTTTAAAGTTGTTCTATAGTGTTCTACTGTATTGCTGGCTCAGGTTCCCTGTTGTTGCTCACCCTTTTTCAGACCCAGGCATGATTTTAAAGTCCAGGGTCAAAACCAGTATTAGTGGCTTATAAATCATTATATCCAACGAGTGTGGATAAAATGTACATCTTGGGGTTAGTAATCGAAAGTCTTGTGCTCAGATAATCTTAAACCATGTGACCAAGTGGTTCCAGAGACACTTTTAAGTTGGGATATATTAGTTTTAGAAAAATTGAATTATTTACACTGTTAGAACTTGGTGTTGCCTTCTGAAAATTATGATTGTGCTTCATGCCTTTACTCTTATAAAGGTATTTTATTTTAATATTACAAAACACAACTGAGAGATATTAAGTTTCTTTATAATTTTTTTGGAGGTTTACAACATTAAAAGTCACTTCCTTAAAAATATATTTGACCTCATTTCCTAATGTCATTGAGCTATAATATAGCTTTAGATTTCTATAAGCTATAGCTTTTATAAACTAAATCATATGGGAAACTGTTATGCTCTAAGATGTTACATCATATAATGGTCAGAAAAGTCCTCAGTCTCTTTATAGAGTGTGTTTATGGATTAAAGATTGGTTAATGTGTTCAAGAATATATTTGCAGTCATGCTAAGCACTAATGTGATCAATTACAAGATTATGCTTTATTTAGCAGTTAAGCAGAGAGTAACTAGAAACAAGCAATGTTTGTATATTTAGATCTGCTTGAGATAGACATGGTCCTCAAACACGTCAGAGATCTGCAGAATATGACACTTGAAGTGTTTAATAAAATAACTTTTCATGATAGACATGCCAGCTCCTGACAACACCCTTAATCTCCTCCAAAGATGATGATGGGCACAGAAGAAACTCCACCCGAAACTTGCTTTAAGCAGAGCAAAGCTGGGCAGTGGGCGGCAGACTGCCCTTTTCCTCACTGGCTGACAGCACACCATGTGAAGTCTGAACAGCAGGCCCCACAGGAAACTGACTGCGTTGCTTTGCCAAGACAAACATTATAGCAGCCCCTTCAAGTTTCTGCTTCACAGAAAAGTCTGTGAGATCTTCTTGGACTGGTGGCCAAAGATGGATGCCCCACCAACACAGACAAACCTTGGATGGTTGTCCAAGTAGCTGGTAAGCCTCTGCCATTTTTTAAAATAGACTCAGAAGCTGCATGGTCTATGCTTTCTGATTGCCCAGTTAAATTTATATTTTAAAAAATATTTTACTATGTTTATTTTTTAATATATACATTTATATTATTACACATGAGTAAAATAAACTACATACAGCAGGAAGAACCACAAGACAATCTGAAATTATATAAATGTTACATTCATAGTGATTTGGTTATTTGTATTTGGCAAACTTGAAGTAAACATCTTTCCTACCTTGTTGGGTCTAAATTTCTGAATGGAGATTAGTATCTATCATATCTCATCTCTATTAACTTAAAACATCTATCTTGATCTAAAAACATCTTAACCCCTAACCTACTAAGCTTAATTGAGAGACTAAACTATCTGGTCTTCAAACCCATCAGAGACTTGAGAAGGGATAAAACTTAAATACCTGAGTGAACCCGGAGTGTTCACTCTAAAAGAATTCATTCCCCTCAGCAAGCTGGACACTGACATCCTGCACCCTCCATGTTCCAGCCCCAGGCGCCTCAGTGGCTGTTACCCATCAGAACAGGACAGCTTCCCGGACAGCATTGTAGAAGCTTCTGATCCCAATTGGTCCAGCTTTTCAGACTGTCCCACACAGGACTCCTATTAAGCCTGGAATTTCACAACATATGAAAAATGGACCACAAATGGTATCCCTGCCTTACTTAACCATTTTCCCCAATTTTTCTGTGTGTGTGGGGGGGGGAGGGCTTCAAAATTTATCTTTTTCATGTCTCTGATGGGTTTGAAGACCAGACTAGTGAAAGAATTACCAGTTTAACAGCAGAAATCGAGGCTTCAGATGCCTTCTCAGTCCTCTTCATGTGTAAAAATCAGGCTTCAAGCCTCACTCCTAGAGATGCTACCACTAGGTCTAGACACGGTTTACCTTGTTACCAGACTCAGAAAATGTACAATTAGCTCATTACCCCAAGATAATCTACCACCATGTTAGTTCATTAGTCAATTCATTAGCTAGTTAAAACCACTAGGTACTAGGTCTCATCAAAAATGGTGCATGGGTTTCCTTGATTAAAGGCTTCATGATAAAAGATAAACAGATCTCAAATGTAACGTTTTATTATTCCTTTATGTAAAGGAACTTGCTTTACAATGCTGGCTCCCAGTAATCTCACCTGTGTCTCATGGTAAATGATTGGATAGAAAAAAAAAAGTTTATGTAAGGCCTGAGAATACAGAGCTTAAGTTATAAGGACTGAGACAGTATTTTTATGGTCTAACAAGGTGTTTTAAGATTGATAAATGCAAGTGAAAGGCTAATTGGTGATAATGTGATTTAAGGCTTATAAAAGGAATTTAAAAAATGCTTCAGATTTCTTCCGGTTGTTATGTTACTGTTGTATTAAAACTATTCAGAGCTTTGACATGAACCAGTGGAGCTCTGATTTATTAACCTAACTTTGGTAAAAACGTTCCACTATATGATCCTCTATCATAGTCACAAGTTCAGTATTTAAATTTTTTTTTCTCACTGTGCTAAAATCCAGTCTTCTGGAAAGAGGAGCAAGCCCCTCTTTCATGATGTGTAGTCATACTGAAAATCGAGATCAGGTGAGCTTTTGCCTTTTCTGCTCCACGGAAGGCTTCTTCTGCCTTCCCCGAGCTTGTTTTAGAAGAGTGTTCATGCAGTTAACCCAAGATCGTTTCCAAAGCCTCTACTGTGCTATGACACAAAGATGTGGGCCTATTGTTATTTTCTTCAGCTTGGATTTCAGTACAGATTACAAACAGTGGTAGTGCTAACAGGCCTAAAGTTCGTGTCCTTTTGTAAACTTAAATAGATTCTTGTAAACATTGGGAAATCCACTTGGAGCCTTCTGTCATGGGTCAAAAGGACTCCAGATAAACACCTCTGTCAATCAACATTATTAGTTTCCGACCTATTGTCTGATTCCTCCCCAGTTCCCTGGTTTTAGAATCCTTCCTCATTCGTTGGTTTTGAGACTCCCCTCCCCCAACTACTAGGACCATGGGCCAAAAAGTCCACGAGCCTAAAAGTTTCCAATTTGTACCTAAGAAAAAGTTCTCTTCCTAACCTACTAACTTCATCTTCTGCTCTTGATATATATATATATATATATTGTGCCCCAGGATCCTGCCAAGTCCAGGTGTTTCTTTGGGATCTTCACCCAGGACAGCTCTGATGCAGCCACCCATAGGTGCTTCAGTCTAACCTCACAGACTTCTTCAACTGGGTCTGCACACTCCTACGTGATCATGGCTCCGCAGACCCAGAATAGCAGTAAAACAGCCAGATCCCTCAGAATTTGGCCAGAACCCAAATTTTCTTAGGGTTCTCAAAGATGACGCAGCCCCAAAGAAGCAGAAAGTAGCCTGTAAAGAACACAACCCCCTACTCCTGCTGACTCACCATCTTTCTAATTTAATTAAACAAAAAGGGAGTAATGTTAGTGTACAAGCAATCACGCTAGCCTACCCTTGGGGACCTAGCAACATCTTATGTCATAACCTTCTGCCACCAGGTGTGCCTCCTGCTACCAAGTAAAGGGTCTGCCCTTCTCTGACCTCATGGTTCTTCCCCTGGTCCATCTGTCTGCTTGACTACACAGCCAGTCATCTGATTCTATGTCTCCTCCAGGCTCTGACCCTTATCCCTTTCCCCAATTAAACCTCCTTATACAAGAAAAAAAAGGATTACAAAACCACCAACTTTTTAATTCATTATTTCAGATAATATGCAGCAATGATTCATTAATAAGTCTTAGAAAACCAGGAAGTGATATGTGTAGCTATATAAAATGAAAATTGATGATCTCTCCCTCCCTCCCTCCCTCCCTCCCCCCCCCCTCTCTCTCTCCTGTATATATGAGTGTACATGTGTGAGTGTGCCTATGCCTATTGTGCCTGTGGCTATGCATAAGCTTGGCCTTGTGCATGAGTGTTTGTGTGTGTGTGTGTGTGTGTGTGTGTGTGTGTGTGTGTGTGTGTGTATTGTACATAAAGGAGTCTGTGTACCGCATCTTTTGGAATTTCTCAGAGAAAGAATAATTGCGGTGTGCCTCAGGTAATTTCAAGAGCTCATGGCATAAGTGAGCTGTGAGTGACTGTGTGCCTTCATGCTGACCACCTAAGCACCAACATGCTTAGGGAAGGTCCAATTTTAGCTTCTCTTCTGTTATGATAAGTAGTCTGTGGTCAGAGGTGAGTCCAAATATATACTCAAGACATGCCATTTGATATGACAGTCCTGAAGAGCGTCAAGACAAGACCCAAGGCCATCACCCTTCCCTCTGAAGGGCATATGTTATTTTCTATGGCTCACAGAAAAGAATCAAACCCAGGAAGGAGACATGATCTGTCTCTGGAAACAGAGTTATCAACAATGATGCTGAAATCACAACTTTAATTTCCTTCTTTCAGCCCATAGGCAAATTATACCTCAAAGTCAGGAATGTAAATGGGCTTATGCACCACTGAGTACCAATGAATAAACAGGAAAGGAGTTGTTATAGAGAAAAAATATTGTCTGTGATTAAGAAAGAGTACTTAAACAACTGGTGAGATTTTACTGAAGCTGAAGACAGGCGGGCCCGCTGAGTCACAGCACTGAACAATGACGCTGTCCGGGAACACGGTATTTCCTATTTGTAGAGTTCTAGTCAAGCCAGTCATGCATGGATTTGCACTTTGGTTGGGAGATTCCTAGGCCCACCAACTATCAGTCAGTTCTATTTTCACTGGTCTGGGCATCCAGCCTTATAAAAATATCCTTTAATGGCTGACTGAAGACTCCTGGACCTAGAATCTTGAACTACTTATGGAGAACGTGTTGAGTGTCGTGTGTTGAGTTGGTCTGTCTTCATGGCCTTCCTCAGCACTCTAGTCAATCTTGAGGAAGCAAGTGTGGCGAGTCTAGTTTTGATCATGGGATGAATGGTCCCTATCAAGCAGTCAGAAATTTAGCAATGGATACTACAGTCCACTGTGATAAGTGACCTTTTCTTTTATTTGGTAGGTGGTTGAACAAAGGCTGTTTCTCTATCATGTGCATGTTTTGGAGTTCTTTGAAAAGCCATATACCTTAGCAAGTATTAGAACCTGTGACTTTTCCTATCTGTTCTTTACTGTCCAACTCCAGACAACCTGCTGTGGCAACACAGGTAATGAGAGGGATAGGAGTTGGTTTCGAGGTTCTCAGGACACTAGAAATCGAGACTGCTGTAAATGTAACTTTTATTTTCCAGGTGTAATTGTAGTCTTAGAGCCTTATTGATTCTTTCTACTAATGTATCTTATCTAGGCCCAGAATGTTTTCAGCCTCTGAGACTTACTGCTGAATAATTTCACCCTTTCTATGTCTTTCTGAACTCTGGCTGGCTGGTTCACATCCGCTTTCTGGCTCAAAACTCCTTTCTAAGCTAACTCACTTAAACTGGCTTCTCTAGGCTTCTGAGTGAATTTCCCTGCTGGGCCTCAAACTAACTCTAGTAGGTTTTCTAATCTGACTCCTTCTCATTATCTGACTTGTTCTGTCTTCACCCATGTCTAGCTTGCTCTCTCTCTCTCTGCAACCCATCGCTGTACAAGTATTCCCGTAAAGCTGCTCTCCCCCTCTCAGCTGCTCTCCTGAGTCACATCTGATTCTCTCTGATCTCTTGAGAGTTGGGAATATCTTAGTCTATCAAATCTTTCTCTGATTTTTCATTTCTCTACTCCTCAATCAGACTTCACCTTCAAACATGGGTATTTCATTCTACAAACTAACTTTACATTCATTGTTAGGGATAAAAGGTGTATACTAAGGGATTATCTATGTTCCAATCAGAGAGATTAAAGGTATGTATGACATGGTTGCTTTCTAGCTGGATCACATAACCTAGATATTTGGATATAATACCTTGCCAGATTGCCAGAAATGTTGGTAGATTAAAATTCCTCTACAGATTGCCTTTTTTGAAGGTGTTTCTATATGAAAAGAGCCTTATTTGTTTCCTGAAAGGAAAAAAGGGCATGAATTAAAGGAGGATTTCTCTAACTGACTGCAGTAAGACAGGAAAGAAAAAGCCAGGAGGTGCAGAATAATGTTCCTGCCTGTAGGGAGAAATGGATCTGATGCTCCAAGTCTCTGTCTATCGTCTCTTTATTGATCACCCCTGAACACTCTCACGTAACGTCTTCCAGATCCTGAGACTTCAGCACGATGTCTTACCAACAGCAGCAGTGCAAGCAGCCCTGCCAGCCTCCTCCTGTGTGCCCACCCCCAAAGTGCCCAGAGCCTTGTCCTCCCCCAAAGTGCCCTGAGCCTTGTCCTCCCCCAAAGTGCCCAGAGCCTTGTCCTCCCCCAAAGTGCCCAGAGCCTTGTCCTCCTCCAAAGTACCCAGAGCCTTGTCCTCCCCCAAAGTGCCCAGAGCCTTGTCCACCTCCAAAGTGCCCTGAGCCTTGTCCTCCCCCAAAGTGCCCAGAGCCTTGTCCTCCTCCAAAGTACCCAGAGCCTTGTCCTCCCCCAAAGTGCCCAGAGCCTTGTCCACCTCCAAAGTGCCCTGAGCCTTGTCCTCCCCCAAAGTGCCCAGAGCCTTGTCCTCCCCCAAAGTGCCCAGAGCCTTGTCCTCCCCCAAAGTGCCCAGAGCCTTGTCCACCTCCAAAGTGCCCAGAGCCATGTCCCCATCCCCCATGCCAGCAGAAGTGCCCACCAATGAGCAAATGAGCGAATCAGTTCATCAGTCATCAGAACAAGGGGGAGAGAAGAGAATCTATGTCATGTCCTTTTTATAGCGACACCTCTGTTTTCCATTCAAAGTTCATCATGGATGCAAATGAATCTTCTGTAACTTTCAACTTCCATGTGCCTGTGCTGACTCCTGATAGGGAAAGCATTTCCCTGAGACTATAATCCTGCTGTTGTCCGGGAAATGCTGAGAATGGCCTTTCTTCAGTGGTTCAGTATCCCAGATGCTCAGAGAGAAGACCAGCAGACAACTGCTCAGTGTCCTCAGAGTGTGCTTTCCAAATCTGTGTGTCAGTATTGTTCCATTTCTTGAATAAAGTACAATCATGTTGATGGTGTTCATGTCTCCTGTTCTTCTAAAACTCAGTTTATTGCCTTTGTGATATGATCAAGTTCCTTTATTTTTTATCATTTGATCCACATATGAATCTGTAGCAATTGCATT